>NC_135079.1:15057500-15165000 GCF_051107435.1 Chaetodon auriga | reverse complement strand
AGATAACCAGGGTGCCAAAGCAGGACATCACCACAGCGATGCGCCTGACATGTGGAAATGGCAGGTTGACAGTGACAAGTAAAAAAAAAGAAGAAGAAGAAGAAGAAGCTTACATTCAATGAAAAGCACAGAGTGGCTATTGGCAGGTGATGTGGCAGTATCTTGACATGGGTTCAGACATGCCTCCAGCAGTTACACTTGAGGAAACGATCCAGCCACGCCACAAAAGAGCCTACAACCCTCACTGATCTTGTCATTCCAGAGCTTTGCAAGATGACCAGGAGCTACAACAGCAGCGGATACATCTGAGCTTTTTCTGCTTCGTGACTGGACCTGATGTTGTCAGTCGATGGCCATCTTCAGTTTAAGAAAGGAGACGGATATGATGCATTTCAAGCATGATTCAAGTTTGGGATAAAAGGCGAGGAAAAGCAAGAGCAAAAGAGTGAAATAAACTAGGAGTCTAGATTCCACATAATTGATCAATATTAAATAAGTAAATAACTACACAGAGGAAATTATTTGGGGAAAGCAATAAACACAGCCGCCAATGAAAAACACTTGATCATTATTATTACTGATGCTGATTACAAGTATGTGGCAAGTAAATGCCAAACAGTATCGGCAGTTCATAATGATGTCTTCCTGTTTGCCTTCAGTCCTTTGAAAATGCCTGGTCTCTTGTCATTTAGCGTGCTTGTTTTTGGGGCATAGTTTTTAAATTGTTAATGAGTTTAGCTTGGAAAATAGAAAGTTTGAACAACTAATGAATTTGCCTTTGAAAATGACTCGATGAAAATGGACTGAGCTGTACAAATGGGCAGATGCTGTGAAAGTCTTGCCGTCATACACAGTGGCGGTTGAAGAAATGTATGTGCTCACAAAGCTTTTGGTCAGTTTGAAAATTTCAGCAAGTTTCCTTGGCAACCAGCAAGGGTGCACTGCTCCTTGGCACACCCTGAGAGTAACTGGCTGGATGATATGCAAATGTAAGGAAACAGAAGCTAAAGTGAAGAAGGGGAAGGCTAAGAGGCAGGATGAACCTGTCCTGTAGAACAGAAACATCTCCTCCCTTAAAGCCTGTGTAAAATGCACACAGTGAGCTTATGGTGTGTCTACTGACTGCAGACATTGCTGGCGCACCTGTCTGATGTGGTTGTTAAGATGCAGGAAGTCCTCTGTGTCGTGCTGCTGTGGTCTTACACGGAGGGATGCAGAGAAATACATTGTACGTTTTAAAATGCAGCGTGTGTAAGAGAGACTGAGGCAGACAGAGTTTGGCTTAGAGAAGGCTGCTGAAGAATCTGTTTGCAGCATAACCTGTTTCTAAGCACTGGACGTTTGTTGGTGTGTGTGTGTGTCTGTGTGTGTCGTGCACTGTGCATTGTGTGCATTTTGTATGTCTACGTTTCTTAGATGAATTTCCATGAGTGCCTCAAAACCTTTGTAAACAATTTCCATTCAGGGTCAAAGCTCTTTGTCAGCAGTGCTGCTGCAAGAGCTCTTTCAGCTCCAGTTGGGGTTCTGTGTGTAACAAGTTAACAGATTATCGCTGAAGTAATGATAACGCCACATTCTCATGATGAAATCTACCGGTTTTCCCCCCTGAGATTGACAGGCGTTCAGGAAAGTTTCTCGGTCACCCGGTGCCAGTGAGGGAGAGTTTGCTGCTCGAACGAGGCCAAATGGTGAATGTGAAGTGTCCACTGACCAGTGATTACAGCCTGCTAGCTCTTTACAGATTCAGGTCCAGGGTTCTCTGCAGATGAAAGATAAGGTTCCTCTGAGTCTTAGCATTTAAAGCTGCTCAATTTGAAGCTGTTAGAGCCCCCCCCCCCCCCAGCTGGTTTCCTATACACATACAGACTGACCCTCTTCCCTCTTTTACAGTAGTATTGTCTCTGTCTATTCCTCACTTCCTCAGATTGCACTCTTCTCTTTACCAGTGAAACCAGAGAAGACGATACTGTAAATTTCAGTCTGTTGAACTTTTTTAACCAACCTGCCATAATTATATGCAACATTCGCTTGCAGACAGAAAACATGAACAATAGCAACTCTTAGATTCTGATCCACTTGCCAGCCATGATATTTGTTACCCACATCTTTAATAATTTACTGCCTCTGGTCTCAGCAGACTGTGAAATGGTAACAAGGTCCGTATGGCCCTCTTTGTCATATTTTTTTGTGTAATTACAGCAGTTTTTGCTGTCTTTGTAGATGATAATTTCTTTGTTGGGGACTGCCCTGTACGATAAAATAGGCATTAAAACCCCTTCCTGTCACTGAGATTCATGTTGTACTGATGCCATAGCACTCAGCAGATTACCCACACACCTTCGCTTTCTGATCTACTTTACTTGACAACATGCCAATTTAACACAAATTAAACTCAACTATTCGTATCAAATGGACGGCATGAATCACGCACCATTGTCCATAATTAGGGAAAGTCCAGCCTCAGCATTTTCTGTGTGAATAGAGTGTGTTCACAGTGTCTTTCAAGGTGTCTGAATCTTGATGGTAGCCCATTTATCCGACTTAATTGAATCAATGCTGCCCCCTCCACCCCCCTTGTCTCAGGGGTATAAGATGTTAATAGCTCAGATGTAAACCCTTGGGTGGTATGTTCATTTTATGTTGTGGGATTTGGAGATTGAGTAGAAAGTCCACAGTGGATATTAGGGATGGGAAAATATCCATGCACTTAAAGTACTGGGATCCCGTTTTTTTTTTTTTTTCTAACAATTCTTCTAGCAGTTCTTCTATTCCTGGAAAAAAAAGTTATATATATGGATTGATAGACATAGATAGATAGATATATGTATATACAATGCTAACACATAATGGGAATTAAAATTAATGCAAAACGTAGCTTTGTGGTAATATTATCTTAACAAACAATCCATTTTTCTTCACACATTAACATTAACTTTAAAGCTGCAGTAGGTAAAGATGGAGAAGAAAGCAGACTTAACCTGAAAATTTGAACAGCACACGTTCCACGTCACTCCCCCTCCCTCTCCGCTGCACTCGTGCCCTGCCTCCAAGCCCCTCCTCCCTGCAGCGTCTGCGCGGCTGCCGTGACAACCAGTAACGTTAGCCTTAGCATTGGAAACAAGCTAACTCTGCCCAACCTCTACATCACAGTTGCTAACATACTGTACGCGCTGCAGAGTGTTACTGTAACGATCACCATATTGGTTATTTGTTGTCTTAGCCGTATATGCTGTTGTTGGTAGCGGCGGTATGGGCGGTTCCTCCTTTGCGGGTGGCTGTTAGTCCACCATAGCTTTCTCTAGCCCCCTGACGCCGCTCACAGAGCTGTTTGATTGAGCGGCAGCCTGCAGCATGAGCGGAGGGAGGGGGCGGTTCACAGTGTGTGTGAGTAGTGATTGACAGATGTCAGACACTCCCGCAGACGCTCCTCTGGCTCTGATTGGTTGTTTTGTGTTGGCGCGGTGGATCAGGGCAAATTGCAATAGGAGCAGTAGGTGGGACCAATGGAGCCGTTTTTTTTTTTTCACAGGTTACATGTTTCATGTACTGCTGTCTGGGCATAGGGACAGTTTTAGCAAATATGACAAAAAATGACTTTTATACAAGTTACATACTGCAGCTTTAAATGATGCCTGCTCATACTTACAGGCATATATTTCCTCTGCTCTGTGGAAAAAAACGAATAGCTGCTGACTTCGCATTGCTAACTCTCTCTGCTACTCCACAGCATAAACACTGCCTACAGCAACTCAGAATTCCTAATGGGTTTGAAACAGCACCGCTAGGTGGAGACATTGTGCGCCAGGAGAGGGCAGCATAAGAGTTTAATCAAAAAGTATTTTATTTACCACTTTTATATTCAGTAAAGCAATACTCCTGAAATAACTGGCATGAGGTGACTGACTTACATGTGATGTACGTTGATTTTGGAAATATGATATACAGTCTCTAAAATTGTATAATTCAACTTTCTTCTATGATCTTGTGTTAAGGAAGTGAACAGAAATTGCAATAAATGGTAATATTGAATCCCAGTACTTGTAGAATTGCAATACTTAAGAATCACAATGTTGAATCAGCACCCAAGTGTCGTGATAGTACTGATTTGGGAGCTAAGCATGCAGTCCCAGCCCGAGTGTTCTGACCCACAGTTAGTTTCCTATACCCACTAAAGCTTAAGATTAAAGAGAGAGAGGTTTGTTCATGGTATTTAGTTGATAACATCTCAAATCAAACAGATTCTGTGTTTACCGTTAAGAGTGAGCTCAGCTGTTGTATGTGATTACCAAAAGGGGTCACAGTGATGAGAGGATTAGAAAAAGATGGCTTTTGTTTGTTGTTAGCATATTTTACTGACGCAAGAAGGATACTTACAAGGGCATTTTATTTGAAATTGACAGGCTGCTTCCAACAAGCTGCATTATGTCACTTTTAAAGTGTTCTAGTCACAGAACCAGTTGTACTCAACCAAACCTCAAAAGAAAAAACAGAACAGGAAATAAGAAATAGACATATGTGACATACGGGCTCCTTAGAAACTTTCAAAACTGTCTTTATTAAAAAGTAGCTCTTGCCTTTTCAGCACTTTGAAAAAATGAGATTGAATGATTTGGCAAGGGTCCACTGCTCAGCTCTTTAGCATATAGCTAACAAGGCTAAACAAGAAGGAAAGGACTTGTGCAAATTATTGGCACACCATACTTACTGCAAGTGACTGTGTCGGCAGTCTAAGCACCAGTGAGCACCTAACAAACTTGAGTTTGGGCCAGTGTAACATTTAATTACACCGCCCCAAACTGTGACTGATTTCCATTCTCCATTCTAATTTGCCACATCATGTAAGGAACTCCGTTTGTAAGACAGCAGCTCTTTTCCCACTTCACACACTTGTCGTGACAAATTTCAGCAGCGTAACCTCAAGGTTAAGGAAGCTGTTCTGTTTCCAACAGACTAATGGCCAAGTTTATTCCACTTATACACTCAGCTGACACCCTTTGTCAGCCATTAAAAAAAGATGCTGCTCACTTTGTTCGTTAATGGTTTAAGTCACAGCACAAAATCTTGTGAAACCATTCGCAAAAAAAGCAGAGGGATATGTTCAGCATTGATTAATGCAGTTACTGATGAAAATGCCTATCAGTTGTTCTTTGTGTGTGCACTGCACAGCTGTCTGATGTAAAATTGCATTCCCAGTCCTCTGATTAACACTGAATGTCACGTGTAGCCTGATGCCTCTGATGCCATGTTTAATATCACATGGTGTTTGTCTTCTGCTCCGCTCAGGTTCTCCTCTGACAAGAGAATAAGATGAGCTTTCCCTGGCTTAAACTTTCTGAAATTATGTTTAGTTGATTGCTGCCTGAACTTGTACATTATTGAAAGCTGAAGTTGCAGCTGTTTTGGATCCAGAATGGGCAGATTGACCATTTCATCACTGAATCAGATAAGAAAATATGTCTTTGTAAGACTTCTTCAAAACTGTACAACAGATCCATGTAGTTAGAAACACGACAAGATTGTGGATACAAGGGGTTAAATGTGGTTGCTTTTTGAAAATATATTGTTGATCTAACATCTTTGTTTCTTTAACAGATTTGTTAGCAGCACATTGAGATAAAGATATTGTAGAGAGAGAGAGAGACAGAAGCAGAGAGGAACAGATTCAGTGAGGTGATGACAGAAAGAGACCAAGAGCAAGTCATTCACATGTCAGCCACTAACATGTGCTACGTCCTGCGGCTCATCTATTATAAATTGCTGCTTTAACTGTGCTATAAAATATGGAGGGTTGAGGGATGAAACAGTAGTAGTTTATATCCCCGTTGCTGAGTCTACTCCTGCAGGATCCTCAGGTTGAGAGAGAGAAACATATGCACCTGTTATCTTCTTGGATCGTGGCCAAACAGAAGGAAACCCAAGAGCAAAGAGCCAGGGGAGGATGTGAGGAGGAGACAGAGGCAGTTTATTTAATCTGTCGGTCAAATAAACCAAGCTTGTCCATAGTTGATTGCGAGCACAATGAGCATACGTATATCTTATGGTGCTGTCTGCTGGCAGAACTCTCATCCACTGTGTGGCCCAGTGGACAAGGGAGCAAACACATGTTAGCTATACTAGTGATCCTTTAGGGCATTGGTTAGGACTCTTAACTCTGCCCACATCCAGTCGGAGGCTCAGCACCGTTAATTAGTGCATATGTCATCTGGGCAGCGACAGCCAGAGGTCTTGGGAGATGGAGACAGGGTTGTGTGAGAGTCATTACACTCCATCATCTCAGCACTCCTCTCTTTTTCCTTCACTCCACTTCACCACTACGCTTCACTCTCCTTTCTCTTCTCTGTCGATGCATCACTTCTTGCTAAAAGGCAACAACAATGCCCTGTCTCTCTCTATTGTGACTGGATGCCATCTGTGCCTTTAGAGATATTACAGTCATGTCCTTCTCCATGCATCATCCCTGCTTGCATAATCACAAACAAACACTCGCAAACAATACATCTTAATTAGTAAGGTGCTTTTGGGCCGTGTTTTGAATTCAGATGTGGAGTGATGTAATGCGTGTTTGTTTCCACTTAGTTGATCTGTTTGCACTTACTTGAACTTGTGTTCACACGGGCTTCCTCTAAAATTCCCTGAGTGTAGTGCATTTGCGTCATTTCCGCCACACCGAGAACAGAGTACACTAATTGTTTTCATTAGTGTGCATGCAGAACGTCAGGTGGGACTTGTTAATCAGTTGGTGCAACTAGTCAAGAACTTTTTTTTTTCCATTAGTGCAGTTCCTCACGTCTCGTCCCTTGAAGCATACCTGCAAAGTCATCTGGGCCCGCACACAGTTGCCTCTTGCTTATACAGCAGTTTTCCATTCACCTCGCATATTCTAAAGTCCTGTTTTCTTCTGTCAACAGACTGTAGAATTATAAGAAGACGAATTATAAGGCATAAGGAGACACGAACACTTTTAAACCTAGTTAGCTTTACCCTCCAGATTCCCAGTGATCCATGTACAGCTTTAGGCCATTTAATATAGTGATTAATTGAGAACACGCGGCCTTCTCTGTCTTCCTTCACGCTTCCTGTGTTCATTGTCCCACAACGCTTCACAAGTGTAACCTACAGTTTGTCTCTCATCTCCTCCCTCAAGCCCCTACTCTCCTGTCCAATCATCCTTCACTTATGTCTCTAATTTAAGCAGACAAAAGATCAAGGCTTGGCCTTTTGATGAAAGAGTGTGAAGACAAGAGGGAGACTGAAGAATGTTATACCCCGCGGTGTCTGATCTCAACCAGAGTGTGAATGAGTTTGACATGCAGGGACATCGATAAACACACAAGGCCACACTGGCTGCACATGTAAACAAACCGGAATGCACCCAACGCATGCACTTTGGCACAAAAACGTGATTCAGCGTTTCTCATGAAAAATTCAAGTGTTGTGACCAGCTGCTGTATCTTAGTCTTCTACTCCAATATACTCTTATCTTGAACTAAAAAGCCCCTCCAGCTCTCCTTAGCTCTTATTTTTCCATCATCTTCCAAGATCATTGTAGTGTTTTAGGAGTGTTACAGTAAAAATGCTGTATGGCTCTGATGCTTTCACGGACTGTGTAGAATTCAAGTAAGTTCATGAGTATATCATCCATTATATAGAGTCTAGGGCTGCAAGTAATGATTATTTTCATTATCAGTTCATCTGAAAATCATTTGAATTCCCCAGAATCCAAGGTAATGTCCTGTTTTATGTGACCAACAGTCCAAAGCACAAGATGTTAAATTTATATCATATATGACAACAAAAAGCAGCAAATTCTCACATCTGAAGAGCTGGAACCAGCACGTCTCCTGCGCTTTGCTGGAAAAATAACAACCATTATTCGATTGCCAAAATAGTTGATAATTGATTAATTGTTTCAGCTCTAAAACAATCTATCAATAGTATGTTTGCATACATACTTGAATATGATAGAACAGTAACAGCGGACAACATTTACACTGAAAAATCTTACATCTCAGCACGTACCTGATTCTCCCGTTGTGTCCGGTCTCCTTCTTGCTTGGGGCTTTCTGTGGAATTGTTATGCTCTGTAAGCACAGGGTCAGGATCAGGGCTTTATAGTAGGAGAATGTAGTTACACATGGTAGAACATTGCATGCTAGAGAGGATGATCTCTCCCCAACCATTTCAGTCAAGATCTGCCCAGGCTGACACACATGCACGTGTATTTACTTTTGCACTTCTGTGTTTTCAGGCAGCAAGATGCGACCACTGATTCTGTCTGCGGCATGGTGCGACGCTGCTACTGCAGCTACAGGCTACACATGACATGATTAAGCTAATTAAACAGAAACAGAAACATTGTTTATTAGCCCAGACCAGATAATTAAACTTTGCAGCTGATGTTGCTCCATAACCATTTTGTTTAAACTGATTTGTTTGTACACTGCTGGTGAAGAATTCTATGCAGTAATGGCTTCTCCAAACCTTTCCACACTGTCTTCTTGGACATTTCCCAGTGAACGTGTTGCAAACTATCAGGTGCAGGAAATGTTGAGCACCTCTCACACAACTCACACTGTTCACAATTCAAAATTCATCACGATTCAAATGAAACTTATTTTCTTATAAGACTCGACATCCTCAGGAACATTCTCAGGACTACCTGTTCCTCTTCATCCAAAAACATTTGGTAATTGGGGATTAGAGCTGCATGGTCTGCCTTCCTCCCTCCACAGGACTGATGACAGTAACGCTTCATTTATAATGTCCAAAATGCTTTTTTAAAAGCAGTGTGATGTGATACAGCTGCAGTTTATAACAATCTGTGGTATCACTAGTTTAAGTGATTCTCTGATCAATCATTCGCTCTACCACCGCTTTGTATTTGTCAGAAGTCAAAAATGTCTTGACTTAGTGTACCAGCATAGCTATAAGAATGGCATCCTCATCTAAAATGTCAATAGATGTGGTTATCCTCATTGTAATCCTGATTGACATTGCATGGCCTTTCCATATCTGGTGTAGGCAGTGTGGAAATACTGCATATGTAGCACACACACACACACACACACACACACACACGTACAGAGTTGGATATACTCAATAACTGCACACTATCCTGCTCGGCGTTACAGGCATTTTTTCACTACCCTGCTCTTTCTCTCTCTCAGTCTCTGATTCAGCCACTCAATTTGTTTGTCGTCTTTCTACTGCACTCATGCTCTTTCTTTCCCTTTCATGCTTTGAATTTTATATCCAGTCTGGCTGGCTCTGCATTGCAGTTTAAAGTCACGACTGGGCAGAGGGAGAGATTCATTCATAGCCTTTATTTAGACCTCTGGGACACTTTGAGGGAAGACCCTTGTTTTCAGCGGCACCAAGGAACCACAGCAAAGCAGTGAAGGACCTGTTCATTCATTCAGCGTGTGTGCATCAGTGTGTGTATGTGTGTGTTTGTGTGGAGGACAGAAACAAAAGGATATAGGAGAATGCAGGGAGAACAACAATCATACAACTTGCATTTGGGGAACAAATGAAATCAGTGTTCTACCGTCGGTGGAATGCTCTTGACTCCATCCACCAGATTTATTCGGTTAATTCGTGAATTTTTGATGTTAATTTGGTGTCAGGAATGACTGCCCAACCTTCCAACCTTGTTTGTTACGTGATACTTATTATTCTGGACTTGTCCTTATTGTCCTTACACTTTTTAAATCAGTATGGATTATGATGCACCAGCTAGAAAATCTTCACTAACCATCTTCACTGCACCCCTGTGTCCTTTGATTGATTCATTCCTCATTCCTCACATCACTTTCTGTCACTTTTGGCTTGAACAGTGGACTTACTGTCCAGGTTGGTGGTGTTTATTTTGGCTCTAACTCATTAAATATTCATTGCGAAATATTTATGACTATGATTTGCTGTTTGTTGTTCTAGATGATAGAAAACCTTTGATCAGTGTGAATGAAGACAAGGCCAAAATAATTGACTTCTAGAGTTCATGAGGACAGCATGGACTGATATGGTGATTGCCTCCTCTGCCTGATCCACTGAACCCTTACAGACTTCAGATGACACAACCTGCATGCTCAGATTGGATTAGTGAGTGGAAGTGGGTGCGAGAGCCCAAAATGCTGAACGCTGGGACGTCACTTTGTAACACTGAGGACTGAGGCATTCCTGTGGCCATTTCAGCAACTTGCTTGACAGTTCCAGTGCCAGGAGTGACAGATGGTGAGGCGCAGTGATCGCCTCAGATAGAGTGGCTCAAAAGTGAGCTGTGTAAACTGAGCCTTCAGTGGAATTATTGTACCCACTTTAAGATCCCGGTGAGGCAGAATCATCAAACAACCGTCAAGTGACCGCGGAGCACAGTGTCACAGGAGTTTGAAGATGTTCACCCAGAAAGGTTTAAAGATTGGGTTGTTCGTATCCGAAACATAGCAACAAGTGTGAACTGATTAGATTTTGATGGTCATAGGTCAAAGGTATTTTTACCCATAACTCAAGACAAAAGTCTGATGAGATAAAATAGGAAGTGATGACATTTGTATCCCAAAGGTCAGCTTCACTGTAGCATCATGATGTTCTGCTGAAACACTCAGTGACACTAATCTTGGGTCTCCACCTTTGAAACTGTGGTGATTGTACAGGTCTAGATCAGCTGTGCTGCCACATTGAAAATGAGCGTGAAGCATCCATGCTTTAAAATGTGTTGCTTCTTTGCAGCAACATCCATATTTAAAGCCTTGTTGTCCACCTCGAACTCACTGGTTCTGCTGATACTGAGCATCAGGTGACTGTTGTCGCTCATGTGATGAAGCTCTCCATCAGTCCTCTGTGAGAATAGTCTCTAAGTGAAGACAGCATGTTTCTCACTGGAATCATACATGTGAGCTCCTTTTCACCAAAAAATACACTTAATACCTTTTTTAAAATTCCTTCCAAGTCTCCCTTCTTATATTATATGAGTCTGGATAGACATGGGTGCTCAGTGCAGCTTGACTGGTTGGCAAGGGCAAACACCTGCGAGGCAGTAATTCTAGTTTAATTATAAAGCCTTATGTTGTCAGCCTATTTGCCTACAATACAGATCAATAACAGGCAGTAATTTGCTTTCAGCCAGGCGTGATGGAAGTTTTTAATTTCTCTTCGATATAAAATGTATTAAATACCACTCGGTTATAAGCTCATTCAATATTAAGCTTAAAGTTTACACCTTGCATTGTGCCGCACGTGTTCTTTAGCCAGATTAAGAAGCTACATAAAAATTACAGTGCATTTTATAACATGGTGTTAATTGAGTCTAAGAAAATCTGTCATAAATGTTGAATCAATCTAGTACAATGGTGCAGTGTGTCTGCCTCCTCTTGATTTTAAAGTTAGAGATAAGCTGGTGCTAAATATGGTAATTACACTCGTCGGATTTAGCATTAAGCACCGAAGTAGTTCTTTTATGAAACAGTGATTAGGGTTATGCCCTTTAATCAAGGTTTTACTGCTGATGCTTTTGCCAAAACTGTCGGCGGTGTACAAACAGGTGGGATGAGATGCTGGCAGCAGAGGAGACGTGATGTCAGTGAACAAGTGGACAGCACGTCTTATGAGATGTGAGGTGTCAGGGTTTCGTTCCAACGTCGGTCGTGTTTTTTACGTGGCTTCAAGCAAACGCAGTCTACAACAAACGGGCAAAGAGACACAGTCAAACAAAGGTTAACAAGGACAAGCAATTCACACACACTCAAGGATCCACTATTACATAAGCGCACATCTTGAGCTGCCACCTTGAGAACTTAAGTCAAGGTTATTAAGTTACAAACTACAATGTGGCTGGTAAGAAAAATAGAAAGTCACCCTTTAGAGTGTGACACAGCTTGAAAATGCAGTGCAGACATGCATTGTAGCAACGCTGTCTCCTAGAAATATGTTTATGTGCTACTAATGTGCATTCATAATTACATTGTTTTGACAGTGTAATCGCTGTGTGAATTATGTTAGAGAAAACACTTCTTTGATTGAATGAAACACTACATTTGTGTACCGTGCTGCAGGAGCAGGGAGGTGGGCGGGGGGGGGGGACTGTGCAGGACTGTGACGCCAGAATCCAGCCTTCGTGTCCAGACTCCTGTTTGTGGTTGGGTTTAGGCAACAGAAGCACTTTGGGGGAGAATCCTTAGGGGAAATAGTCCCTTTCCTTTCCTCTTTGATGCTCTCCGTTGTTTTGAGTCATCTTCTTTGCTGATAAGCGACGAGCAGAGGCAGACTCTCTGTATAACAGTATTTTATTAAAAGTTGTATGAGAGGCCCAGCGGACTGACTGCGAGTCAGGCTGACATTACAGCAGTGGCCCAAAACTGCTCTTTTCTTGCACATTGACTTTATGTCATAGTATTTCTTTCTGTCATCAACAGCCTGTAGTTCTTTGCATCTGAAGGTCTGTGCAGAGAGACCAAGGTGGAAGCAGAGATGCACATTTTCTGATGATGCTGTGTAGTGAGTGAAATACTGTACCCTCTGCTCAGTGTTATAACAGTGACCAGACTTAAACCCTGGAGGTTATGTTCAGAGCCAGCATTAAATGGTAGATGATGTTCTTGTTTTTTTTTGTTTTTTTTTTTATCTTTTAACTTTGTGTAATTACTTAGTCACTCTTGAAAGTGACTTTGCTCGCTCTGAGCGTTTTCGGAGCTCAGTTTCTCTGAAGTCCTACACGAGGTTAATGCTGTAACATACAAGGACGTTTTGCCATGAGTGAGCTTGTTTTATGGATATTGCAATGGCTTTTGTTTTTGAGGGGATCTTTTCAAGGGCTCACCTCTAGCAACTTGTTTGTGGCGAAAGCAGCGAGAAAGAAGATGGAAATCTTGCTGGAAAACAACAATCTGAAGCAGATACTCAGTGAACATTTATCTTAAAGATGCCTGACAAAATTGACAAAGAAAGAAATAAAGGCACAATAGAAGAGCCAATTCCATCCCATTGTGTGTTAAGATGACATTTGAATATATATCCTTCCATGCATTTGTTTTGTGTTTGTGTTCGTTCTATCTCCCCGTTTTGACAAGACTTCCCCAAGAGGCCTCCTTAATCTGAAACCCTCTGTCTATCCAACCCTCGGTTTAATGAAAAAGACAACCTTTGCCAAAGTGAAGATGCAGCATTTCAAAGCTATGTTTGATGTAGACAGTGACAGTACATTAGAAAAGCAGCTGGTGGAGGATGGAGTGTGGACATATTGCTGCCCCGTGGTGTCTTTATGTGCAAACACAGTTTTAAACCACTGTAATTTTGTGCATAAGCCTGAAGATTATGTACAAAAAAACCAGCATGGGCAAAACCAGAAAAGTGGTATCACAGTACGTCTGACTGTTTGAAGAACAGGCCGAGTATCAGCAGAAGCCTCAATGTCCAAAAGCGGGTGTGTTCTGTTGAGAGCACAGTTTTGATCACAGCTTAGTTATAGATTGATCTCATTTTATTATTGAGCTGCTTGTAGCACAACCTTTTTTTACCTTCTGTAAACTTAAGTAGCCAAAGGCAGAGTGCAGGAGTTGTGTGCAGTGTATTGCCAATCGGTAGAATTTCCACTGCAATCAGACCAACTCAAACAGAGACCTCCCAACAGAATGGTAAATCATCAGAGTGTTTATGGTGTGCAGTAAATAGCACTGGCGTTTTGCAGGCTGGAGATACATTTTAGTAATGGCTGGATTTGATGGCCTGACACATACAGACGACACCTCATAAGCTCAGGTTTCATTAAGACGTTTAAGTCTGGAAACGACCACTTCTCAAACAGATTTAGCCCAATCAGATACTTATCAATCAATCAGTGAACGTTTAAATGATAGCATGACTCTCTGGCTCAAGCACTTCCAACATCATTATCGAGCACTAGTCTGAAGGAGGTAACTGTCGATCATCTGCCTCCTGTTTTATCAGTAGGATTGATCATGTCATGGTGAACAGCACTTCTATTGTTGCAGTATTTTTCCCTTGAATTGCTTTAGGCTGATACCACTGTAGGAGCCATAAATGTGTATTTATGTTGTTTATTAATTGTATTAGCGACTCATACCTTTTTAATTGTAGTTGGTACATGGGTGTGGTTTGACATCACTTACCTGTAGTCAGCCTACGACTTATTCACACTGACTTTCACTGTTAGTAGTCACCGTAACCACGTGTGATCTAATGGATACCGTGCTGAACAAGAGCCACTCACCCTGTGCTACTGACATCCGTTTAAGAGTTTTACGAGAGGTAGCAGTGACAGTTGGCCCTTACCTGCACTCTAATCTTCAAGAGAAGCTCACCTGCTTCTGGATGTGTATCAGACACATTGAAATGTCTCGTGTTCAACTGCTGCTGAAGGGACCCTGTCTTGATCCCTCCATTGATTTCCAAGAAGCATCAGGTCAACTTTTAGGAAATGCTCGATAGAAATAATATTTCTGACTAGTGCGTCAGGTCCTACTGAGCGCACCATCCTGTGTCAGTAGACTATTTTTGGACCTGCCCTCAACTGGTTGGTCCCCATCTGAGCACTTTGTTTTTTGTATAATTTAACTTCAGCTGCTAAGATCAAATGTGATATTTGATCTTAGCAGCTTCCCACTTTGGGAACATATTTCTTCATTTACCATCCCAACATCCCTTTTCACATGTATCACATCCATCCAGATAATGCAGATGCTCATTCAATCCCAGTGACATCAACTGATTACCATGCACAGCTGTTTGGGTACTTTAAGACTGGATGTCCCACACTATTCAGCTGTTCACTCAGACAAATAGAGATCCGGATGATTGGACCTGAGCACCTCTCCCATCAAATACTGCCACTCCTTCCTCCCTCACCCTCTTTTGTTTGGAGCAACATACAGAGACATGTTCAGTCATGTTTTTTTCTGTTTAAAGTCAGAATTCTATCTCTTGGTAATACTGTGAGACCTTTGCATGGTTTCATGCTTTTGCACCTACAGCCACTGTAAGGATTTTCACATGGATTCACTGATGTTTCAGTCAGAGCTGCCTGTGTGTGCCTGCGTCTGGGCATCTGCATGTGGTAGTCAGACCAGTCGTGTGCGATTTCTCGACACTTGTGTCTGAGTGTCAGGAACAGAGTGGTGCTGAACAGGATAGAGTTGAGGTTCCGAATCGATGTTGCAGGCAGCGTTGATTGATTTATTACTTGTGGGTTTTGCACACTCCCTCTCACTCACTCTCTTTCTGCTCTGTCTCTGCTGTCTGTAGCTCAGGCTCCACAATGTGGTAACAAGAGGGAAGTGCTCTGGCTAACCACAGTAGGCATAGTCCTTTACACTCTGAGCAGAATGGAATGCAGTGTAGTAATCTATTATGAGTGATCTAATGTAGCAAGATACACCCAGTATGTGAGATTCAGGTAACAGTTAACCCACCTTTAACTAATTTGTTAATATCAGTGGATTATGGAAAAGAGACTAAGGTTGTACAGTATCTTAGAGGAGGATTTCTCTATCTCTCTCTCTCTCTCACACACACACACACACACACACACACACACACACACACACACACACACACACATTATTAGAGCACAGAATTTAACCAAATGGATTCTGTTTTCCACTTTTTTTTTGCCATGGACATCCATACCTGTGAAGTGTTTCATTTATAACTGCAGACAGAGTTGCTGCAGCTGTTGGTGTAGCAGTTACATATTGCCCAGCTTAATTTTCAGAGCATGAATAATGCACACTCACATGTAGACTAGAAGTTGTGCTGCTGAAAAATGGATCCCAGAAGAGTGTTTTTTCCAAGAGCTTTTGCTTATGCTATGGTTTTGTTTTCTTTAGGATGGTAACTAGCACTTGCTCTTTGGATGACCTTTTGTGAAAAGTAATGGATAATGGTGAAATGTGACCAGAACTATGTGAATTGTTTATTATAATAAAAGGCCTTGCTTCTCCCCCACACATGACATTTGAAGTTCAATAAATGCCTTTCTGATGAAATAGATCCGATTTGATATTCGAACACACTTTTCAGCACCCAAATGTTATATTTATGTGAATCAGTAAAATATCACTCCTAGTTTTACTTAAACGATGTGCAGTCTGTGATATTAAGAAAAAGGACATACACTTAACCTTCTCCCCTCTTTTGTCTCTGCAGAAATGTATGAAATTCAATGTGGACGCTCCTATCTGGCTCTCCAAGCAGCGGATCCTGTGTACTCTCAACCAGAGCCTGAAGGATGTACTCAACTATGGCCTGTTCCAGCCGGCTTACAATGGCAAGGCTGGCAAGTTTCTGGATGAGGAGAGACAGCTAAGGGAATACCCCTTCCCATCCATCGCCCCTGTACCTTACCTGGAGGTGGGTATGAATCATGTGTATGTATGAGCCTTATGGAGTGTTTGCAGGAGAGAGTAAGAGTTGGAACCATACATAACACCATACACCATACATAAATATGTACCCTGTCATCCTCCACATAATGGTTATAGAGGTGGGAAAAATCTTCAATTTTCAGGTTTCAAACTAAATTTTTTCTGCCATTGATAAAGTTATGTTGACAAATGAAAAAGACAAAACCCAACAGCAAGAGCACAGTGCAGCACCCATTCAGTGTACCGCATGCACACAGTTATCTTAGGAGAAAGAAAGAAACCAATTTTAGCAAGAGCTGAGCACCAGACTCAAACACTAGCAAACAAGTTGGCCAGCCAACATATATGGCACCACTTTAAGAAACCTGCCAGCTGTGGTCAGCTGAAGAAAATTCCCATGCTTTGCCCAGTCAGTAACCCAGCAGAGAAAGAGAAGGACACTGAACATAGTTATTAATAATGTAGGAGGGAGTTTCCTTAAATCATGTCAACCTACTATGTAACAATGAGGTGAAGGTATATTGAATTTTAGGGGCCACTTAAGTGGTGCTTCAGATAATTTTCTCCACATAGACTCACCACACAGTGCCTGTTGTCATTTGCTCATCACCCCATAAGCTACTGTTGTCAGAGAGTGTCTTTCTGGAGTTGCGTACGCATCACAGGAATACACATGCGAGCTCACACAGCATGTGGGTGTGGGCATCGTCGTACACACACTCTGTGTTTTTTCTGTCAGGATGTGTCAGTCAAACCAGCAGCAATAATACCACGCTCAATGACAGTGTGTTGTCTGCAACGGCTGTCATCTCTCTGAGATAATTGCTGTACTTGTCCATCACGGTTTTTGATCTGAGAGAAATGCAGGCGTATAAAGATATTACAGACAGCGGTTCAAAGATGTCAGGTGGTTTTCTGACTGGCCGTCTTTGTTTTCACTAGTTTTATGATGTGTCAAGAGATGGAGAATATAATAAAGATTTACTTTCCCCTATGAACCTCAGTTTAATGTCAATCCCAGATGCACTGGGAGATAGTACTATTATTATTAACCACTATATTACTTATGATAGTCCCAGCTTGCTTTGGAAATTGTTATATATATCTTTTAATGAAAAGGCTTTCCCATGCTTTCTTTGGTGGTTCAAAGCTTGATATGGCCAAAACCAGTTTCCTCTCTCTCTCCCTCTGACTGGGGCTCTTATTTCAGATTTGATTTACTATCCAGTTCAGATGTTTCCATGAATTCACCAAGACACTTTTCTAAAGTGATGCTAATATAGACGTGATTCAGAACAGCTGGAAACAGCTGACCTTTAGTAAAACATTGTTTGATATAAGACACAAAAGACTGCAGAGTGAATCAGAATGACAATATCAGCTGTTCACGCTGTCATCTGCTTTGGAGTTAAAAATCGTAGGGGTTTAAAATAATCTTCACATTTTTGATAATAGTAATAATGTACAAAGCCTTAGTGCAGCACATAACCTTCTGCTAGAAAGCATCCGGTTAGTTTAAATCTATACTGGACTGGAAAACTAAGAGTCAGTGTCACGAGTGGTTCTCTTGTGATGCCAGATGAGTTGTAGATGGCAAAGATCGGGTTATTGATAAGGTCATTTTGGTGGTCTCCAGCTGTGTCCCCCTCATTGTGTCCAGTAGGTGTCCCATATACTGCCGTTCATGGCTAAAGGCATTATTATTATTAAAGTCAAGTTTATTGAGTTAAACTTGTTGTGTGTTAATTAGCTGACCTGAAAGCAGCAGTTGAAGAAGGGCGTGGTGGGGAGAAGAGAGTGAAATCTTCCATGAAGCATAAGCTTTGGAGCATTTCTGCTGCTGTGCTGCTTCCTGGGCTGTACGTACGGCCTGATAAGGGTTCATGTCTCTGAGGAATGCTGGTTTTAAAGGGTGTCTGTCGGGGGGGGCGTGACATGCCATTTAGATGTGGCATGATGTTAGTGAAATATGCCAATACTTCGGGCATATTCCATTAAAACCACAGTTTAACTGTGTTTGTGATGCACAAGGAAGGATGTGTCCCAGGGAAGAAGTGACTTTCTATCACCATGTCATTTTTGTTGATATGGATTTTTCATTGTTTACTTTTTGTCTTGTACTTTTCTTGTTCAGTCTGAATTGCACTTGTTTCATCTGTAACTTTGAGTCTATGGTTGTACTCACAAAAGCTTACAATCTAGCTGAATTGGTGTGGACTCCGATCAGTTTTTGTGTGTGTGTGTGAGTGTCTGATACTACTCTGTTGCCGCACTGTGTGTGTCATTGATTGACCAGCAGTTATTCCCTGAGGCCTGCAGTGTGTAGAGATGATTGACAGGTTTGGATTAGCAGCTCAAAAGCCTTCTGCTGGCGGATCTACCCTGTTGGTGAACACCACACATCGGTAGAGAAACAGACGTGCACACACACACACACACACGCACATGAATGCTTCCAAGCAGACGCCAGTGTGCACACATACACACACAGAACTGAATTACATTGCGAGTCCCTGGCAGTGAAAGTCTTTAAAGCTATTAAAGGCTGTCAGTGTTCAGTGAAACTTGTCTATTAAACAAACAGCTTGCAACAAACCTAATGAATGATCTGGCTTTTGACAAGCTGGGAAATGGTAAGAGACCAGAGCTGCATAGTACAGCAGACACAAAGTATGCCTGATGATTTTGCATAGGGAAACCACAATTAATCCAAGTGTAATCATCATTATAGAAGAGCAAAAATATTTTCCTTGTGAAACTTTGTTTGCTGTGTCATCATCGGGCCTGGTGTGTTTTGTGCAATGCAATATTTACATTAAGGCTTTTGAAAAATGTTGCAATGTTATGAAGACATTGCTAATACGTACTTGAATATAGCCACAGTACATCTAAGTACAAATGTGAGTACTTTTGTTGTCTGCAAATATTAAGTGCCAGAAATACATATATGTCTCAGTGGGCTAAAGCGTGCCATAGACAGTAATTGCAACCAGATTGCAAGTCCAGATTTCACTCTAAGCGTGGTCAAAATCATCTCGTTTCTAAACAAGATATGATGCAATAATATTGCAACACCCCAATGTGGAAAGAGCTTTGATGCTTTTTAAAGCTTTTATTGTTAACAGTGTTAATTAGAGCTGCAACAACACAAATACAATCCAGTTTGGTTCGGTTCATAATACATGAATTGCTACATCTCAGAGATTACAGATTACTTGTAGCCAAAAGAGAACTTTAGTGGTCAAAGCGAGCTGAAAGGTCATGTCAGTGTGTTGAAATTCGGCGTGCTCATTGGAGTGAAACACATAGGGTTGAACTCCGATGGACTCCTTTGCTATAATCCAATCAATGTTAGGTCATCAGAGTTCAACATCTTTTATTAAACTCCTATTAAATTTTCACTAACAGTGGGGGAAAAACACTTCCTCTATTAAATGAATCCCCTCGTTCTTTTTTAAATTTTCAAACCTGTATGCAAGGTTGCTTCTTATTCAGTCGAAGTTGAAAACGATTTTTTTTATTATTTGATTTATATTTTATAGTTAAGCTTCAAGGAGCAGTAGACACGTTTTCAAGCAAGATGCAATACGTGGGAAAGATGACGAGAAGGAGTGCTGGGAAAAGATAAGACAGCCATATACAGGGAGATATTTGGTTATTAAATTAGTTGAAATTTCTGTTTCTGTCTCTGCTGTCTCTCACTTTCTCTCTCTTGGGACGAGCCAATATTTAATTAAAAGTTATTTGACATACTTTTGTGTGAGGAGCTGATTCTGTGTGACAAATGAATTTGGAATGACTCTGATAATTAACACCATTAAGTTTTTTTTTTTTTTTTTTTAAACAATTCTCAGTATTGAGTTCACTTTTTGAAAAATCTCCACACAGTCAGCACAACAGAAGTCAATTAGGACAAGACTGTGCATCACTGTGCTCGACACAATGCGTTCAATGACTGCATCTCTCGAAATTCATTAACGGATTTCTCTCTCAAACTCAACCAAAACAGTTCACAGTCCATGCACACATTTAATTACTATTGCAAAAACTGTTAAATTTACACTCACAACCACAACAACATAACAAACATGACTGTCAATTAGACGGCAGTTTACCACATTCTGCCCCATCTGCATCTGAACAGAAGAAAGTCCATCCCAGGATGGTGTCACTGCCTCCTCCTTACCTTCCAGTCCTCAGCCCCAGAAGGAGATCTTTTCCTCATGGAGTCAGAAAGTTTATTACCACCAGTGAATGCTGGATGTGTGGACATGTCTGCAGAAGGGATGGATCGTGGATTAGGCTTGTGATGTTGATGATCTTGTGGCCAAATGCAGAAGGCAGGGCTGACTTCCACTGTTGTAT
Organism: Chaetodon auriga; assembly: GCF_051107435.1. NCBI lineage: Eukaryota > Metazoa > Chordata > Actinopteri > Chaetodontiformes > Chaetodontidae > Chaetodon > Chaetodon auriga. Next base: position 15,144,259 of record NC_135079.1, on the reverse strand, counting down.
AGTGAATATGTGTGGGTTTTATTGCATCACTAGATTTACTTAGTTTAATTTAGCGCAGTTGGATTTACTTTCTGCAAGCATCTCTGACCAATCGTGGTGTCATAAACTGCAAAATAACACAAACCCTGCAATAAAGAAGTGCCCTTATTTTTTAATCTTAGTTTATGCCAAATAAATAAATAAATGAAATATACTTCAAAGACAGTGATGCATATTGTAATGCTTCCTGATGTTTTTTTGGGTCATTGTGTAATGAGCGACAAAGTGTTACTGCTGGGAGACAAATGTTGTCACTGCTCTGGTACAAGAGTTGACTCTGAGATATGTGTGAACTGTTTGGAAAAGTGAGCTCAATGTAGAGAAATGCGTGTTACCAAATGAAAAAAACAAACCCTTTGTGTGAAGTGTTTTTGTTAAGCAGTCGAGACACAAAGAAAAAGAAAAGGGCTTAGCCTCATTTTTGTTCTTGTTGTGTTTCAGTTCCGCTATAAAAGACGTGTCTACACCCAGACTCACCTGGATGAAAAGCAGCTGTCCAAACTCCACACCAAGGTAAGACCAAGCAGCTGTGCACTCTGTGTTCCTGACGTGTGAAGAGCTTATGCTGTGGCCTCTCTCATCTGCTGGGGTTCCAGGAAATCACAGCCCGCCACTGAAGTGACTGGTCAAATCACAAAGAGTCCAGAGGTTCCAGTGAAGAACAGTTGTAACACGGTGTCTGGGAAGATGCCTTTGCATATTGTGAGAGTGTGTGTGTGTTTAGTTCAGTGGACTCACACAAAGCAAAGACAAAGCAGGAACACCCATGTTATAACTCACTGGAGTGAAGTAAACAAACTCTCCTGAAGAGCGTCTTCATGCACTACATCAGGGAGATGGAACATACCACTCTGAGAGGGGTGGGGCGGGACAGCCCAAGTGGTACCGGCCTTTTCATACTCAGTGAATGACATGTATGCAGTACATAAAGCTTTGGCTCATAGTGGTGGTTACAGCAAGTGCTGGGATGCTCGAAAGATGCTTTAGAAGAAGACCTCAGTAAAGCTCGGCTCGGTGTGTGTCGTGGTGCGTATGACTTTATGGCTCCAAAACTTCCAACATCATTATCCAGCACTAGTCTGAAGGAGGTGACTGTCTCTCATCTTAAAGAGATTTGCATAAGGACAATGTGTGCTCAAAAACAAAGCCATGCGGTAGATGTCACACAGATAAGAATGATTAGATGTTCTGTGCTGGAGATTATGGTCTCGGTGATTTCACTTATGTACAATCATACCCCAATCTTATCTCCTCTATACCCTTTGTAATTTTGTCTGTTAAGATACTTCACATTAAGCACTGTAATTTTCTTCTGTGTTGACCTAATTTGTAAAACACAACATTTCTTGTCCTGCTCAAACATAGGAACTTTAATGGGACACAACACGACATCTATTGCTGCACTGATTAACGTTGTTTCTCTTGTTGAGTACCAACACATTCATGCTTTTATTGTGAAAATAACACGTTAGACATTTGGGCAAAGGCTAAAGGAAAGTTCAAATGTAGGGGATTTTAAACATCTGTATCAAACTTGATCTCTGATCAGGTTGGAAAATGGAAATATGTGCAAGAGATGTGGGTATTACTGAGTGGGTATGAACAGTTGCAGAAGCCAAGGCACGTTCAGTGAAACCAGTCCTCACTGGCTGGATGGGTAGGTTTTAAACAGCGACAAAAAGGCAGTCCAAATTGGCAAACAGAACCAAAGAGACAGGCAGATGGTGGTCAAGGGCAGGCAGGTGGTCACAAACACAGATCCAGTAAGGAAGAATAGGACAAAGACTGAACAGGTAAGACAGCAACCCTGAAGATCTGGCAGAGTTTGAATACTGGCCGTGCACTGTATACAGCATACTAGTGAAGTAGTGGAAAACAGGTGACTGATCAGGTGATCGTCTGAAGCCGGGACTCAGTGGGGATGACTAGTGGACAGGTAAAGAATGGCAGGTGTGAAATACCAGGTGATGTATAAAGGTCACTGCTACATAATCGAACACTTTGAAGACACAGCGTCCACCGGCAACGTCACTGGTTTTTGGACAAGATCATCAACGTACGCATCCTGTAGTAGGATTTAGCCGTCGGACTGCATGTAGCCTGTTTGTACCCTAACCCTGATTGGCCAGCATGACTTTAGGGTTAAGGTTATATCGCTGTCTGTTGGTTTGGCATGCTTTTGACAGTGCCTCAATTGTGTTTTTGCATTCTAGTGTGTGTGTGTGTGTGTGTGTGTGTGTGTGTGTGTGTGGTGTGTGGGTGATGAGTGGAACAGACAGCAGAGAGAATTGAATGCATTTGCATCAAACCCCATCAGAGGGCAGGGCACTTACACTAGAGAGAATTAGCAGTGTCAATTGTGTGATTTTCTGTGCGAGAGAGAGAGAGACAGAGTACAACAGTGGGGAGCTGTTAGGTACAAATCGCAGAGCTGCAGTTTTTATCATTTATGCATCAGTCAGTTCTTTTCACCCTCGTCATTGTCAAAAGCCCATTCTGCAAATCTTTTCTCTCCAGAGAAAACAGCATTTTAGATTTTCGGCATGTGCTGATTTTGTCATCATCACATAATATGATGATGAGTAAAATACCGTGCAGCGAAGACCACAAATAAGCTGCTATCACCCCTTATGTATGACTAATGTTGTTAGATATGCTTTTCTTGTAGTTAACACACTAATGCTAGTGAGAATAGTTGAGCAGCTTATTGCTGATTTGGCTTTGTACAGTACTGAGCTCCACATATATCCCATGAGAAAATGTGATTATGTTGTTAATCCTCGCTATCATAGTTTGTGGAACAAGTGCACAGCAAGTATTGTGTGGTTCAAGACTATTGATTAGCATAGCCTGGCAACAAATTAAGGTTTTCTTTCTCACCCCCCAAAAAGTTTCCATTTCACTACTTAAAGAACAAACAAAGACACTGTGTCGTTGATTTGTGTTTGGGACATTGAAAATGGAACTGGAAAGGGTTTCTTAGAAAGAGAGGCAACTTTGAATGGTCGTTATTATTATTCATGGCCAGCGAATGTTTCATGTTGCGTATTTCTATTGAGAGAAACAGTGAATGAGAGAGAGATGCAGAAAAGCGGTGATGAGAAGGATGAGTCATGCTGTCAAATATTGTTTCTTGTCTAACCACTCTGGTGTGAGGTGCTGCCGTCTGCTCCTGTGCTACACTGCTATGACAAAATATTTGAGTGGTACTCAACTGACGTACTCAACCAAGATCTGTCCCTGCCCAGCTCCAATTCTGGTGGTAATTTCACACAATAAATCATCTATAAAGAGGGAATTTGTTGTGATTGGCCTGCCTCGTATGCCAGTAGAAGTGAAACTGATAAAATTCTCAAATGGAAAAAGGAGTGTGAATTTCCAGCCACACAGTATTATCTCACTGAGTAGAAACCTGAAGGCGTGAATGGGCTGTGAAAGCCACTGTGTTGTTTGAGCTACCTTTTTTTTTTATTTTTTTTAGCAGTGAATAATCCAGGACAGCCATGTCATTGGAGAGAATGAGGGTGGTAATTTGGCTGTACAAGCAGTCATGATTAATTCTTGTTTTCCTCTGTTACTAATCTGCATGTGTCTGAACACCTGGACACACACCCACCAGTCATTATAGGAGATATCACGTCAAATATCTGCCATGCATGTATTCATAAAATGTATAAAGTGTGTTAATGACATGTTTTGTGCAGATTTACACTATGAATGAGTGGAAAAGTCTAATTACAGTTACCTTGCTGCTGTTATCGGCTACAGCATCCACTGCTTCCTCAGTGAAAGTAGAAGGACGACAGCTCAACTTCACAGCTCTCCAGAAGAACAGATGTCCCAAATATATGCAGATGTATGAAAATATTCCTCTGTAAAATACTTCTAAAACTCCTTTTATGTGTCTAAGTGGTATATTAATTATTCTTGGCAACAGTAGTAGTATGCTGATTATTCAATCATGAATGTTAAAGGCTTTTTACAGGTCTCTGTCTCGGCAGTGGTAATTAAAACAAAATATTCACTTGGGCTTGCATTAGGGATGATTAGCTTTGAGCAAGCGATGTCACAAAGTAATGGGACATTGACGTTTGGCCCCCTCTCTCTTTTTTCTGAATGGTAAAGTTGCTTTTGTTGCATAATGACTTCCAGGGGTAAAGAGGGGAATCCGGCTGTGGGTGACTCTTGCAGCATTATCAGTCACGATGTTCACTATTCATCCTGCAGCAAGCTGCCCTGTTAGGGAGAGGTCACGTATTGGCCTACTTTGCTGTTGTGCAGCTCATTAGCCGCAGGCTGAAGTTTAAAATGAGGTCATAATTGATAGGATTTTCCCATTCCTTTTTCCCTCCTCACCTGACCTCAACCAGACCTCCTCACCCCAAAACTGTCCTGGTTAACCAGGCAGGGTGCATGGACAATTTGCATACTGTAGAATACTTACAAAAAAAAAAAAAATATGAGTGCGTGTGGGTGGGTGCTTGGTGTAGGTGGTTGACCATGTGATATGCATGACTGCAGAACGGGTGGCTTTCTTAAAGTGTGACAAAGGGCTTCCAGTGATAGAAAGTGTCAAATCTCTTTTTTTATCAGCTGTCCTCAAAACACTTCATTCTCCTGCAATTTGCTGTCTTTAAACAGCTGCATATAGCGCATGGACTAAAGTGGATGGCGCAAGTGTGTTCAGGGCTGGTTCAACCCCACTTTTGCTTGTTTAATGCTGCATAATCTGGGCGCAACACATGAAGCACGAAGGGGAAAGGAGTTGCATTTAGTCTCCTAATTAATTGTAAGTGTGTTTTGAGCCTAACATGAATTAAACCAAGTGTCATCTTCCATTCCCTTGAAAAGCAAGGCGTGCCTGCACCTGGTGCATTGTTATTTACATGACACATTCAGCAAGTTGGCGAAGTGAATGGTGCCCCCCCCCACACACACACACCCTCACCCTCTCCCCCACCTATGATTGATGAAGAAACTAAATACAACCCCTTTACACCTTATTTTGAGTCCAGCTGTTTAACTATCAAAAGTGGAGTGGGCCATGTTCTAAATGCACTTGGGGCCATGCGCTATAGATTGTTTAAATAGGGCAATAGATATGTGGTCTTTGCACTGTTTTCAATTGAGTATATGTCAAAAGGGATTAGCAAATGATCACATTATGTTTTATTTATGTTTTACAAGGCAACCAAACCTTTTTGGAGTCGGGGTTGGATTTATAGCAGAATATTTATTATTATATATATATTTAAAGTTTATTTGACTTTTATAGCTTTGCAGCCAATAAATGATACACAGTATTGACGGTAGGCATGTAAAAGCCCGTGGTTGGATGGATGGATTGAAAGATATGTATGCTGTATGTATAATTATGAATGAAAGCCTTGGGCGCCATGGCCATACTGTAGAGATGGAAAGGGAGGGGGGTGGTGGGTTAGAAGAAGCTAAAGAGGCATGTACAGTAGTGGAGAGCATTTAGTAACGCCCTATTTGGTAATGTGGTCATGAACGCCACAGAGCACACTGCCAGAATGAAGGAATTTCATATGGGCTAAGATCATAAGGCAGCTGAGAAATTGCACACATACTAAAATCTAAGATGTAGTTATTCTTTAGATCAAATAATTTGTATGGTCCAGTGTGATTCTCGAGCTCCACCAGTGCTCACATCATGGCAACTTTTTGTCATGTACATGTGTGGGAAAGCATAATTCACAAAAGCCTCCTCCATAAAATGTATTGCAGAGTAATGCTATTCCTCCTACACCGAGCCTTTGTGTTACATGTCTGATTGTATTTATGAATGAGAATTCCTGCATTATTTTCAGTTTACAATGAAACTATTCATATACTGGAGCTCATTGTAGGTGTGATGTGATTATTCTGAGATGCTAGATTCCACTGAGCATTTGTACAGTGGTTAAAGCCTCCTATCACTGCAGTGTTATTGCAACTGCAGCCACCATGAAATTTGATGTGGGATTTTTGCATAATACACACACAAACACACACACACATGCACACACACACAACTGCATGGCACAGGATGAGAGGATATTTCCAATGGGGAATCCCTCACACACAAAGGTCCCCTTATGGATAATCCCCTAAAAGGAAGAGGAATTTAGTACTTTGAACATAGTAGAAGTTGAGACATTGCTGGGTGGAAACAAGAACACACACACACACACACGCGCACACACACACAGATATGGACCTTGGGATTTAAAAATACAAAAAATCCCCAGCTGTAGAGAGGGCTCAGCTGAAATTCTTTGTGCTGTTTCTAATTTGAGACACTGTATATGACCCCGTGTTATTGTGTTGATGTGTCAAGATATACCTATTCGTGTACCTGTGTGCATGTATGTGTGCAGTTATTTGTACAAATAGTGTATGGATTTAAATGTAACCATATTTTCAGGAGCACTGTGATACATAGAGCTCCCTCTGTCATGTAACACTTGGTTTAGCACGCTGCTGTAATAAGATTTCTGATAGGAGATTACACCAGCACTCTACAGTATTTTCATGTCTGTTAGGGACTTCCGCTCTTCCCTTTCTGCTGCCTGTGTTTTCTTTATATCCTCTCACTTTGGATATCCATATCTCCCTCTCTTCTCTACCCCACCCACCCTCCCATTTTCTGTTTTGGTTTTCCCTCCCTCTATCTTACGCTTTCTCTCCTCCCTCTATTTTCCCTCCCGCTTCTCTAGCTCTCTTTCCCCACCCTCCCTCTGTTCTCTCCAGCATCCTGCAAAATCACCCCTTACCATCTCTGCGTCTGCCTGTACATGTACAGGAGTCAGTGTGTGTGCGCCTGTGCCGGGGCGAGTGTTTGCGTGAGTGGCCATGTGAGTGTGCATGTGCTACTTTGACAAGCCGAGAGGTTGTGAAGGAGAAGGAGAGAGAGAACAAGAGGAGAGGAGACGAGGAGGAGGGGGACTGGATATGGCCATGTGGATGATGTTTTGGCATTGGGACTGTAGCTGACCTACGGGAGTGCGTGTGTGACTGGGAGTGTGTCCGTGTGCGTGTGTGAGATGGGATCTGCTCTGGGCAGAAGACAAGCTGCCGAAAGAAAAGAAAGAAAAGCTAAAGCAGCCAGGAAGGCCAGACTCAATAGTAAGGTACCCCAATTGCTTTCATCATCTCTTTAATTTTATCATTATCTCTGGTTTAAACATGTCTTTTTTTCTCTCTTTCTCTCTCTCTTTTTCATACTTTCTATCTCCAACTGAACACTCCTCAACCCATCTCTGTCTACCTATCTATGCTTTCTCTCTCTCTCTCTCTCTCTCTCTCTCTCTCTCTCTCTCTCACTCTCACTCTCTCTCTTTCCGTCTGTTGTTATGCTCTGCTGCATGTTGGCTGTGTGAAGGGCTGGTGCAGTCTTGTCTGAAACCCTGACAGAATGCTAATGTTTCTCTCTGCACTGGTTCAGTTACTAACCGTGGGCTTGCATCATTGTGTCTGTTTGTGTGTGTGTGCATGCATATGTGTGTGTGTGTATGTGTGTGTACACAAATGATAAGTCAGGATGTGTGGATGTTTGTGTCTGGCTGTGGCCAGTGTGAGTGGTTGTGTTTTGCCTTTGGATCTCTAAGTAAGGCAAACATATTTGTGTGCGTGCATGTGTCGCTTGTGGCAGATATTCCTGTATGCGTGTGTGTGTGTGTGCACATGCTGGTGCACGTGTGTATGAAAATGTGTTGGCACGTGACAGTGTGTCTGTTAGGATCTGCCAATTGGTCTCCTCAGGACAGTACTGGCCTTCTGGTCAGTGTCTTTTATCACAATGCTCTTGCTTGTGTCACATTGCTGTCATGTTGATGCTCTCTGATGGAGATGTCCTCACTGTGTGTGTGTATTTGAGGCAAATCTGCAAAGAGCTGAAAAGACAGCATTAGAGCTGGGCCACATTGGGTAAACTTGTTAAGCTAAGTAGCTGCCACACACAGTATTTCCTGTGAACCTCTGCTGAGAGTCTCAGAGCTGTCAGTCTCAGTCGGTGAGAGCTCAGCAGGTGGCAGCTGTCAAGAATATGCCCCTTGGGCTGCTTGACCTGAGCTGCAGCCTGGTCCACTCTACAAAATAACCCACACAAGCATGAGTCCAGGAGTCAGTTATTCATGCAGCATATATGGAATTTATGTGCGATAAAAACATCCTTTGGAGTTTCGCACCATGTCCTTTCTGTTGTTTTGCAACTTTGTTTTTTGTATACTTACACAATCAGCCTGTGTACTGCAAGTAAAAGGCATTAAAACTACAAAATGCACTAAAGTGTGATTAGTGTTATTTTGTTTTGGCCGTACTTCTGGAATAGAGTGACAGTCTTATTTAACATTACATTTGCCTAATTACACTGGATACACTGGGCTACTGCTACCACCCTAATGTGTTTGTGTCTTCTGTATGCTGCTGCTTTTCTAGCCGTTGTGTAAGTTCTTCTTAGACAAATTGTAGTACTGTACTCTGAAGTGTTTTAGTTGTCATCCATGAGTTGTCACCAATTAGTTTTTCACTAAGACTGAGTAGGGTGTATATGTGCGTGTAAGAGAGAGGGACAGTGATTAGACAGATTAAAAAGAAGGAATTGATTCTGTTGTATTCAGTATGATCTGAAACCAGGCCATGTAGAAACTACAGCCCCGGGCTCTTCATAATACTCCCCAGCACGCTCTATGTGGGTCTCTGCTTAGGTATGGCTAATGTTAATACTTGGGACTCTGTTTTCATGATTCAGGTTAAGATATATCAGTGCAGTAGTAGATAGGGAGGAATATGTCGTCCATATCATCTCTTTACCTTAAATTTTAAACCACATTGTGTCGTGACTCTGACAGTTTGATGATGAATCCAGTCTGAAAGTTTCACTAAGTTCTGCATTGACATGTAAAAATGGGGGACATCCACAACTGAGCAGCTGAGATGAGATTAAGTTAGGAAGCAGAACCAGATTGGTTAAATGTGCTGGTCTAGTCTTAGAAGAACCATTGCTAAATGTAGGAAAATGTTCAGTGACAACAGGCAACGAGACAAGCAGAAGGTGAATCCAACAATTTCCCAGTTTGCCTTCCACCAGTCAGTCTCTGACATCTACAGCGGAGAGGATGCAGTCACCTCCTCGTAGATAACGATCATGCACAGCCCAGCCACTTACCTGCACTGTTACAGTGAAAACTGTATCTTATTATTTAAACCCAACAGAAAGACCAGACTAGTTGGCATAAAGCTCCACACGCTGCAACACATAGGTCTGTTCGGTTTGTTTATGTGTGCATCTGAAATGTAAGAGGACATTTCAGACACGACTGATCATCACTGTTGCTTTTGACAGAAGGTGGAGGTATCATTCATTTTGCATCCATCCATCCATCCTCCCATTTTACTGAACTGGAACTGGAATTGCTTTTTGGCCTTGATGATGTTACATATCATTGCACAAGTGCATTTCACAGTAAAAAAAAACACATTGTATAGCTCTTGCTCCATATAGTACAACATCCCACTAGCAGAAGATGCCAGCATTCTAGGTCAGGCAGTATGAATAGATGACTGTAGAATAGGATGCCAGAGGCATAAAATACAATAGAGTTCTAATAATCATCTGGCTGAATAAATACACTACCCACATAACCCCTGTCTCAGCCTGGAGCTTGCTGGCTGCCCTCGTCTGTTCTCACTCTGTATCCTGGTCTGTTTGCAGCCAAGGCTCAAGTGTAGGGGAAGATCATTTTTCATATGTTTTCAGCTGTATTGTGACACAGGTTTTGCTACAATGTGCTCCAGTTCACCTTTGGTCTGATTAGTTTGTGTCATCCTCTGGCTGTGCCCCCCCCCCCCCCCGTCTGCCTGTCTGTGTCCTGCTGTCAGTTTGTGTGTCTGTCTAAAAGCACGTGACTGGACCTGATTCAGCTCTTTCTTTCTCTAGACTCTTTGATTCTGATGACAGCATGCATTCCCCTCATCCTCCCTGACCACCGTGCTTACAAACACACAAAAACACAGAGTCATGCATACAAACAACAATGGAGCTCTGTTGTCATATTTCATGTGACAGAATTTATGGACCATAGCATAGACTGTACACTAACTTTTTGTCAATACTCAACCCAAAATGTGTCCTTTAGTTTCAAACACCCCATCTAAAAACAGTGGCTTTGAAAAATGTTGTTTTCGCCTGATCAGCTGCATTCATGGTTGTAATAGTAGATATTTAATCATGACACAATGAAAAAATCTATGACAATATCCAAAGAAATGTCAGCAGCATAATCTACCTCTCCATCATCGTGGCAATTGTTGTGTTGTGTGGGACATGTCAGTTTCAAATATGAATACTGTAGCTCAGATAAGTATATTGCCATGATCTGATGAATACAGTCAATACTTTTTACATTCATTTTCTGGACATGTTGAAGATCCTATGGTCACCATGTTTCCCCATGTGTAATAGTGTGCAATTTTACCCCTGTAGTGCCATAAATACAATGAAATAGAGGTAAAAATGCAGTCTAATTTGTCCTCTTTGTATGTTAATGCTGGTAATGATTCACCAATAAATTAGGATTTTTAAAATGACAGTGTCTTGTGTATCTGTGAACACCACTCGAAATCTATACTGAACACAGCCTCTATTGTTGGTCATCACAGCCACACCTCTGCCTGGGCCTGGGCCCGGGCCTGGGCAGCTGTGGCTCAGGAGGTAGAGTGGTCGTCCCCCTATCAAGAGGTTGGTGGTTCGATCCCTGGCCTCGGCAGCCCACATGCCGAAGAATCCTTGGGCAAGATACTGAACCCCAAAACTGCCCCCGATGCTGTGCAATCAGTGTGTGAATTCATATGTACGTCACTTTGGATTAAAGTATCTGCCAAATTACTAATTGTAATTGTACAATTGCATCCAGTGTTTTGGATGGAGACACAAGGTGGAGACTGGCAGGGACAGTTATGAGGATGTTATTAGTGAAGTTTGTATGTGATCTACCATTTTTCTTGGAACTGTGTGAACCATTTTCAGTGCATCCATCTCCAACACACCAGTTGCAGTTGAAGCTTTGAAAATAGTTAATGAAAATGACAAGTTCGATGTGTGCTTGATGTGCTTATTACCCAAAATTCAACCAGCAGATCTGCTGTGCATAATCGTCCCTTCAGAGTGCACAGCATCACTCCAGCTGGAGACTAGAGATTGAGCAGAGACCTGTTGCCTTCAGATGGCTCTAGAGCAGTAGTAGCCATAGTAAAGGAAAGGCCGTCAGTATAGGCTGCCTACAAGCTGAGAATCACTCACTGTAATAATATAATTGGAATAAAAGTTTTCGTTCTGTGTGCATGTTAGTTGGTTAAAAAATGTAGAATAAAGTGGAAAGATGAACAGAACATGAAAAAGGGCATTGTGTGATTTTGACATGCGTGTGACCACCAAATAAAGTGAGTGTGCTGAGCTGTCGACTGGCTCTCAGCAGGCAGGCAGCGAACTGTGCAAGACGCACTCATTTGTGGCATCAAGATTGCATTATACCTCTGGATAGGCATTGCTACACCCTGTATGTACAGGGTGTGGCAACGCCCTTCCTCTCAATGGGGCGCACAGCAGTTCACCGAGATACCAAACCAGTGCGGTAGGGGAAACAACCATGGTGCACTTCACGGAAAATAGCAGTTCGCCAGTGCGACATTCAGTTCCAGGCCCTGCACCAGCACAAAAATGGGGCCTGCAGATTTTGAATGGAGTATCACCCACGAATGGTCCGCCTTTCATAGAGATCTCGTCCGTGTGTTTGTCTCACAGGTCTGCACATTCACATTTGTATGATCCTCTTTTTGCCTAAGCCTTCTTTTTTTGTATTAATGGGTTGGCAAATACGCCAGAACTCAGTTGTACTGATGGAACAGACAATGCTGGACAAAGCCATGCTGCCAGTGCGGCCAGGAAGGTGGGTGGAATTGGTTGAGCGTACAGCAGAATGTGTTTAGGGGTCCACAAACAATAAGCCAGTGCTCTGCATGTTTGTGAGTGTGTTGATGAGTGGGAAAGAGGCCGTGGCTTTGCGTGCTTTGCTGCTCAGAGCTAGCTCACACTGTCCCGCCTGCCCAAACTGTAGTTCATCAAGAGGAACACTAGATATTATATCGAGCTAAAACACATTATTCCAGTGCTTCTGAAAAGGATTACACAGGAGGCACCATGCTGCTACGTTCAGAGAGAGCTACCAGGAGCCGGGCCACAGAGGTTAGACACAACACACTTCTGCTAAAATGACTCATGAGATCAAGAGTAAATGCAGGTAACTGTTCCAGCGAGGCTATGCGGGTAGCCTCCCGGCTGTTCTTTTTTAGATACCCATAGAAAAAGGAGGCTTGTGGAGCAACATTTGGTTTATAGTACAGCAAGTTGGTTGCTTTCCAGCTTTGATTTTTCCAGGCTTCCTGTTCAGAGTTTAAGGCTTGGCATTTACGGTACTTCAAGTTGACATTGTCCAACTGGTTGTGACACAGTATGTCGTGTGTTTGCTGTGTGAATTTGACATCAGCAGGAAACTACTGATCACATAGACGAGCATTTAGCGCAGACTGTTTTTACATGTTCCTTGTTCCAGGGACCACATCAGATCAACTTGTGTGTCTCAATGTGCATGGTTTAAAAACAGAGATGGCCCTCATAATGGAGTAACTGTACTGGTATGTGCATGCTTTGTCAGCAGATGGCATAGGTCCTGGTAAAGGCTGGCTTTAGGCTTGAATGCAGAGAGGCATTTTTGTTTCTCTCTTTTTGTATCCTTCTCTTGTTGTCCTTTATTTGCTTTCCATTACCCCTCAAAAAACATCAGTAAAAAGATCAGGGACCCCCCCACATATGCAAGACCACCAGAAACAGATCTCAGCTATAGACAGTCTAAAAACGCTGAGGGACGCCGGAGGGAGCGCGTTATTTAGAACGGGCATTATGATTATTACGATAATGTCTGCGTCTCCTGTGAACTAAGCAAGCTGTGCAGGCTTTCTAAACCTTAACCAGAGAGGTGTAAAATTGAATTGCATGTTCGGCAGAAACATTTACAGTCAATGATGTGTTAGATGCTGTCGCTATAGTAACAACACCCTGTTCCCTGTGTTTGAGTGTGGGGAGATTTTTTTTTCTGCACTCATGTCTAAAATGTGTGTGTTTAGCGTGTAAAATTATGAATTAGTGTTATTCTATGTGTGCGTGTGTGTATGTGTGTGTGTGTGTGTGAGTGAGTGAGAGAGAGAGAATGAGTCCAATAGATTTCATCCTCAAGCCTCCAGTGCTTTTTCATGTGGTGTTAGTTCCCCCCCTAAGCTCAAGAGTGTATCAAATTACAGAGATTTATTTACTGCTATACAGTAAAGGTTGAAGATCCCCCTCACAGAAAATCCTATTCCTTGGGATGAAGTCTGCGCTCTGTCATACAGTATATTGGTCTTTTTGTAGCTGAGAGCATTACACTTTAAGCCTTTTAGGTATGGATATTGGAGATTACTAAGCGCTGCCTTTCTCAGACAAACATACTGCAGGCTGAGGTCCAAACAGACATAGATAGAGGCAGAAGTACTTATAGATACACACGGCGAAAGCACACAATCTGTTCTAACAGGCGTGAAGCGGTACGCAGCAGCTCTGTGGCTTTTAGGGGAGTTTAAACACCCACATTAAACCAAGAAGGTTAATTAATATGTTTGTTTGTTGGACAGCTTTACCAAATCTGTCAGCAAGATATAATGTTGGACATATACTCCGCCCGCCGAGCAGTCAGTGTGGAGACCAGCAGTAGTTCTTCCTGCAGACTCTGATGAAAATATTTTGGAGTATCAAGCACTCATCTGCTGAAGGCTTAAAAACTGTCTGTGAGAAGTTGCTCCTCTGTGGATTAGTGCAGCAGTAGTCAACTTGGATTTGCATTAGTAAGTAGTGATTCACTGAAAAAATGGTCTGAAAACATCAATAGAAACTTTTCAAACCACTCAGACAATACTTCTTTGTTGCCCATCCATATTCTCAGTTCGGCGCAGTCTTTATTGCAGCAAAAGCATACACCTTCGGTTTGTTGCTAACCCAGTAAGCTGCTTACATTCGTCGCTCAAGACTCGTTCAAGCCAACACATATAGAGAGAGAGAGTTGCATTCAGGAATGTTTGAAGTGCAGCAAACTACATGTGATTCAAAGCCATTTTTTAAATTTGCATTGTTTTATAGTCACTTCTGGTGGTGGTGGTGGTGTGTCTTCCTCCCTAATCATTCATTAACACAAATCCATGCATGTAAACTCCAAAGATGGACATCAAAAACAATTTGTGCAATACCGTATGTGTGGAAAAGCAAAATATCAGAGCTTGGGTGAAATCGTGGATGGGGAGACCATAAACTCCTGGATCGGATGGATTATGAAATTATTTCTTTCTTTTTGCTAACTGTTTCTGCACTACCTCTTATAATTATTGTTTCTCATGTTTCCAACTGGGAGGAATTTCATCATCCAGTTGCTGACTACAGGTCAAATCATGCAGTGGGATCAGATGATGTCTCCATGGCACTCATAAACATGCATACTCCCCTGCCCTGTTCATATACATGTAGCTAATATTGACTTGATATTGCAGTCAAAAAGTGAGCTTCAGAATGCATAGCAGCACAGTTTTTATTTAGATAGATCAGCAGACATCAGTACACCACTACAGACTAGTAGTATTTTTATTTTTATTGAGCGGTATGTGGTGTGTAGGCTGGCACTCACTTGGCTTCTGTTCAAGTGATGGTGGCAGCTCATGGTCACGGAACTAATGACTGCACTGTATCACACCATCCACGGTGCCTGAAAAGTCAGACTGGACAACAATAGCCCCTTTTAACAGTAATGGTACACTGGAATACGTAGATGTAGTATATACAAGGTAACCTGATGTCTTCAGCTCTTGTACAGTGCGATCCATGACAACAGCTCTGGAAGGAATACATATGAAAAGTATCAGAGAAGTGTTGAATATCGTAAGCTTCACAGAGGAAGTCTTCATAGCATGACTGTTTTTTTAAAAGGATATTAACATGTGTAGAAAGTGGAATGATTGAGAGAGCAGGCTGAGTGGCTGTGTGAGTATTTCTAGATATTTTATGTTGCAGTCATTTAGTTGATGATGATCAGACGGTGCTCGTTTGCCCAACACTTTGCCAACGGCTTTTATTATATTTATCTGCAAGTAGTGTTTTTCTGCCTTTGTTTACTCTTAAGTCTTAATTTGTGTACACAGTGTTTATTAAGTAAAATCTTACCCACTCATGTATTTAGTGGATCGTAGCTGTAATTTGCCATCGAATGCAAAAAACATATTAAGACTCACTCAGACATACTGATTGACAGAAATGCAGGGACACAGGCACAGATGCAGTATTAAACTTACACTTAGACATATTTTTTTCTCTAGATTACCAGCCCAGGGAGTTTAACATGCTCATGCTTTGTGTACAGCCATTGTATCAGACAGCCAGTCAGGAGCTCGTTTGACTCGGAGCCATTATTTTGTTATAATAAGATTGGCTCACGGTCAGGGAAAGAGTACAATGGTCAGCTAGAATAAAGTCTGGAAACAGGCGAAGACTAAAACCACATGTACTGTAACAGAATTTCAAATCATCCAGAAATAGCCGGTGTGTGGTGACCCTCACTGACATATCAATAAAAGACACATTTTACTGGTGCCGGGCTTTGACTGTAATAATAAAATGAATTTTACCTGTAATGTAACATCTCCAGAAGTAAATTGCAGTTTTATATAACAACCCTTCTGTCTGTTGGCAGGATGTGTCTGTCAAAGGAGGTACTCTGATTTATATTTGCTTAAAGTTTCAAGAGAAGCCAATATCACATGGGATAAGAAAGACTAGAGCTGCAAATAGATTTCTGCTCTACTCTCTCATTTCTCATCTTCACCCTTTTTGCTGTTCTTCCATCATGTTTTTGCACTGCTCCCCTCCATTCCTTCCCCTCACGTGACCCCATTTCCCTGTGTTTCTGCCATACCACGTTGTTGTGTTGCATTTTTAATGGGAACATGCTTCTAGACCTTCATACTCTGCAATAAATGCATGAATTATAGAATAAACTGACAAATAAACTAGCTTAGCCATTTGGCTGTTTTTTTTTTCCATGTGATGAGAAGAGGTTTAAAAAGAGCAGCCTCTGTTTTGACAGTGAACCTTGAGTCAAATGGAAGATGCTGTAGACCAGTGACAGCTTCACTATACAGTCTGCTCTCACATTTTGCTTTGAGGTTTTGCCAAAGACTTGAGGTGCAGCTTACATGATGCCTCTCACTTTTATCTTCCTCAGCTAGGGAGCTGAGTGAATTGACTTCATGCTTTCCTTTATTTTCAGTTTGGGAATTGACCCAACTTCTGCAAGTCCATATTTCTACAAGTTTATCAAAAAGAGCTGTTTTCGTGAACTACACAATGCTGCATCACCTTTACTGAGCAACTGTAAGAACTGAGAACTGTGCTTGCCGTGTTTGCCCGGCTTACTAATCTTACTAATTATGACTCACGCTAGTGCTGCTTACCAAAGCACAGCCTTCAGTTATATTGTCTGTCATAGAATGATCCTCGTTTTCCAGATTGAAAATAAAATCCAGCCCTTTTTAGTCGTCATCTCAGCATGCGCCAGATATTCTAATGTGCGTTCATATGTGTTGTGACAGAGCAGTATGTTCATTTAAATCAACTTTATCACTTCATTTTCAGTTGTTTTTGACAAATGATTACTTTTGATAAAACATTCAGGATATATAAAGAAACCCCGACTGTGACAAATGCAGGTCATGACTGAACAGAGATGTGAATCGCTTTCTCACTGCTGCTAAAAGCTGTAGCTTGAGAGCGGGTATGAAAATATAGCCACATTCTGCACGTACCTAATAGGGAGTTGTGTCTCTTTTGATTTTTCTGTCCGTGCGGTGCCCCTGCAGCAGGAGGGCCTCTGCACAAAACGTCTGGGAGACGAGGGCCAAGGCCACTCTCACTCCAACCTTTATGTAAGTGACAGTCAACAAAGCACAGACGGATAGAAAATGAGGAACACTCTGTGCCAGATAAGGATGTTTGCTGACGTGACTACACACAAGAATAAGCACTGATTGTTGACGCCACAGTTTGTAGTAAGCATACGAAACATAATCAGCTAATGCTTTCACTAGGACTGTATTAATGGACACTGCCTGAATCTCTGCCCCATCTGTAATGATTAGAAGTTGGAATATTACATAATGCATGTACAGAATTTCCTACATATTTATTTATTAACAGAGAGCTTAGAAGTAATTACTTTGATCAAATTGACTACAACCGTTTCACCTTCAGCAGTGACTCTGTTGGCTTTGATTTAGCACACTATCAGTCAGTGTCACGACCGTTTTCCGCACCACTCTCAGACAGGCTGAGTAAATGAGTCACCTGGCATCCGAATGAGTTTCACTACCAAAATATGACAGCTTGACACTGTTGGGTGTACCTGATGAGCACAAAGTATCCCCGTGTGAAACAGTTGTTGTTGCCACATTGAGATCAGTGACAGTTTTTAAACGCCTACTTTGTTGCCCTCTATCAGGGATTACCCGATGAAGAAGCTAACTTCACTACACGGTGCAGTGGGTGACTGGCACCGACAGCAGGACGCTTTGTTGAAGGGTTAAATCATTCCTTCTGCGTCCACTTGAACCCTCTGCCCTCTCCCAACTGTTAAGGCTGCGCTGATGTCATCCTGATGTCTGATGGTCCCCAGAGCATCCCCATCTCCCACTGCACTGGCTCACTGTGTTTATTGCCTAAGCAGTTGTGACGCTTTAGAGCATGTGTGTATTTTACGGGCCAGCTCACATTAGGCCAGTATATGATCCTCCCGAATAAGCATCATGTTGGTGAGCATTGTAATTACTACTCATCCATGGCACAGCGTACTGTAGGCCAGCTGTGAGGGACCAGGGGCTATGTAGCCATGTGGCAATGAGTGTAAATATAGGGCAGTGAAAGTGTCTGACACACATACGTACATGCTGTATGGATC
This sequence comes from Chaetodon auriga, assembly GCF_051107435.1. NCBI lineage: Eukaryota > Metazoa > Chordata > Actinopteri > Chaetodontiformes > Chaetodontidae > Chaetodon > Chaetodon auriga. Next base: position 15,126,137 of record NC_135079.1, on the reverse strand, counting down.
ACACATGGATGCACACGAGCTATTGAACAGGACGTTAAGTGTGTGCACCTTCTTTTATGAAGCTATGGCAAAAGCACTTCATGAAATGCGAAGAAAAACCAAGTGAGAATAGCTGCAGAACACACTGACTAAGAGAGGCAGGGGGGAGTTGTGTTGTCTCTGTAATTTCTGGCCTCCTACCCAGGCTTTTATCAGGTGGTGGCAGATAATCCCCCCTTAGTGGTGGAGGAGACAAGAGCCTCCTCAGGGTACTGAACTATAAAGGAGGAACCTCTATCCGCTTTGTCCTGCTAGCTGGAGTAGCTCTTCCACTCATTTTCTGCCTCTGATTGGTGATCCTTCACAAGGTGCTGCACAGTATTCAGGACACATATCCAAATGTGCCAATATTCAAACAAAGTCTGTCGGGGAGGCCAGAAAATTAGTCAGGGTCTGAAGTCCTAGAAGGGTAATTCTAATGACAATTTCCCACAATTCTGAGCACTTAAATGCTGTGGGTTGAAGAATAACAAAGGTGCCCTCTCAATATCAGGAGCTTCCCTAAATCCTGGCCGCTGGCTAAGTCAGCTACTGTTAAATTCTGTGGTGAAGTGTCGTTGTTGGGTAGGGGGTGTCTCACACAATGAATGTGAAATCAACGTGAATATTAGTAGTTGCATCTAAGTCCTATACAAAGGCATCTGGACTTGTGTGACCTGGATGAAGTAGAATCTTCACCGACATAAGTATTCGGAGGGTCATTAATATATTACATTCCAGATTTCAGATGATTTTTATGAATTATCCATGTTTAGCATATTCCAGTCGTAGTAGCACAGAGGTTTTGTAGCTGTCTGTGAAAAGGGCGTGCAGGGACTACAATCAGATTCGAATCAAAGACAGCACAAATCAAACGGTGCAGTTGGAGAGTAATTTCTAATCACATGGAGAGCAGCCGAGGACACCTCGTGCCAGGCATCAAACTGAATCTGCAGGCTGTTTTCTTGATCTAATAAGTTGTTAAAATGCCACAGATTCCAGGAGTTGACCATTGCTGCCGTTTCTTGCTCTGCTGCATGAGATGATTTCTGTCCTCCTGTCTCTCTCTTTGTCCTCTTTTCTTTTTCTTCCGTCTCTGTTTTATTATCCAGCACAGCAGAATTACCCCAGAATCCTTATGACAGTAGTGTAGGTTCAGAAGCTGCATAGACCGCCAGTCAAACTTTAAGTCAGAGTTTGGGGTCTAGAGAAATATTGCTAATGTGTAAATATATGTGAATCTGTTCACTTCTCATTGCAATCTGTTTATTAACAGTTGATGGCGAAGCTTGCAAGCTGTTGGACGGCTGTGAGATAGACTGATGAATCATGGCAGGTGGAAGAACATATCATGTGACATTATTGACCAGTTGGCGTGGAGTATTGGTCCATTTTGGCTGTGCAAACATGACATTTTCTGATTCCCCAGTAGTGTTTCTGTTTAAATATAGTTTTGTTACTGTTCCCACACCAGAGGCGCCAGTCAATGAAAAACACTTATCTTGAAATATAGTGTGAGATTTGAAGAGCAGTTGAGGTGATACACTGTAGGAGGGAGAATTTAAAGATGAGCCACATGTTATGACTGCTGCTTAAAAGTGACCGATGGGTATTAGCCTGAGATTCTCCTGCTGTCGTTACTGAATGGCGACTGAAGAGAGATGGGGACTGTCTGTTCCTTTGTTGGCCAAAATTAGTACGGAGCGACGAAGAGCTCATCCTTTCCCTCTGAAGGAAAATATGAGGTGTGTGCTGCTCTTTCATAATTCTGTGCAACAGTCCCATAAGTCGGGATACGTGAGGCTTTATCTGTCTGTGATGTAGCTTTTTGAAGACTGTTGATTTCATTTGTTCTGTCTGATGTGTATCATTCACAGAAACAACAAGTCAGCAGCAACACTGAGCAGAGCAGCTGTGGGCGCTGTGCCAAAGCTTTGGGTCCGTCCGTAGGTCCGGCAGCCCACTTCTGCTTCAGTCCCGAATGTTTTGAGCTTAGCCCTGAAGACTTCTGCTGCTCTGTTAGCTATTAATGTGACTCAGGCAGGTCGGAAATGTGTTAGATTAATGTCTGAATCTTACAGTAATACAGTATTTTGGGATTTCGCAGGATCATCAGCGCTGTTGTTCTGCTTGTTGTCCACAGCTGGCTGTGTGTCAGATTCTCTCCTTTGAGTCCATTAAACACCTGCAGCATAATGATAAGTCTTAAGGCAGCCGTCACTTTGGGCTTGATCTGACGGTAATTAATGCTACACACCTACAGGTCTGCTGTTACACACAGATTCCAGGTTTCTAAAGTGGGATTGTTTGTCATAATACAGCCCTTATTGATGAATCCTGGTCTCCATCAGAGCTGTCTGGACATTTTTACTTTTAGTCACCAAAAATCCAAGAAAAGCCTACCACCCCAGACCCACTTTGTCCCCCAGTGTCTGACTGGAGATGTGTCCTTGGTGTTGGGCACAGCAGTGTGCCACATCTGTCATTTTTACTTCTTGTTTCCTCTCTTTGCTAGGGATGCCCTTCCTCCCTGGAGAGGACATTGGTCGCTGTGATATAGATTTCCATAGCAATGGAAGATGCATTTGTATGTGCTTTTGTATGTGTTAGTATTTTAATTAGCATGTTATCCATGCAGGTACCTACAACAGATTGTCACACGTTAAAAATTGTAATCACACTGTAGGACTGTCAGGATGTGTACATAGATTTGGCATAGCTTAGTCTGATGGGGAAGAGGTTATAAACTACTGAACCTCCTGGTGGACCTAGTGTAGAGGCTACATGCTGGATCAGGTTTATGCCGTCTTAAGATAATTGCAGCTAGCACCCAAGCAACAGCAGCAACCTGCCAAGTTTAAGGCTGATAATAAATATATTTGCGCCACCAAAATTAGGTCCTTGAATTGGGCATTCAGTGAGTAAGCAATAATTGTGCTTTTATCTGCCAATAGTTGCCTACAGTATTGCTCCACCAGTGCATGTACACATTCACTCCCCAGCTCCCCAAACACCTCCTATTAGCGTGATTGACATGTGTTTCTGTGTTAGTGGGTTATGACTTCCTACGGCAGTTTACTCAGGCAGATTGTCATGTTGTTGCAGACGGGGCTGAGTGCCAGAGAAGCCTGCATGCACACAACAACATTTTTCCTCAAACACCTTGTAAAGACTGCGTAGTATATGTCTGTCTGTGACTAATTATTTTAGCTCTCTAGATCTAATTTCATGGCCTCTCCGGATGATTGTTCACTATTGTGATGTTCTATGTGATTTTGCATTCAAATATACATCAGCAAATACACAAATAGTGCATACACTATCTAGGATGATATCCCTGGTCTTCGTGGTCTTTCCCACCACCCATCGAGGTTTTATGGGGTGTGACTGTGTGATTTACAGTGCCTAATGTTTTACTTTTGCTGACACAATGAGTTTTACAGGAGCAATGTTTTCACCGACTGCTGCGTGCATTATGTGGCCCCTGACTTTGTTGTCTTCTTCAGACTACATACAGACACCATAAAATAAAAATTCTCTTTTTTAATGGTAGATTAAAGTATTTTTGTCACTTTCATTGTAAATTATTGGTGTTGCAAAAATAACAACAAGCAGATGGTGTTTAGTCAGTCCAGTTATGCACAGAGCTTTGACTCTTTCATCTGATGTCCTGTCAGTGTGTCATGGTGACTTGGAAGCAATGCTGTTTGTGTCTTTACACGTGTGTGCATTTATGTGTGTGTGTGTGTGTGTGTGTGTGTGTGTGTGTTACAGAGAGAGAAAGACAGTGAGAGGGAGAAAAAAGTAGAGTTTATGAAGACCGTCAGTAAAGCAGATAAAACAAAGGCTTTTTATCAGCCCTCTGTTCAACAGGCAATAAAACACACGTCACATCCAGCTGATCAGTGGCAAATCATCCATGAGCCTCTTCAAGGCATCATCCTCAGCATCACAGCACACACAAACACACAAGCACACACTCGCAAACACAAACTCAATGCTCTTCCCACTCATGTGTCCATTGGCTGCCAGAGCTGTCTTTGTATCCCATCACCATAACAACTGCCTCACAGAACATCTCAACAAAAAAAGGAAAAAGCCAAAGTGAATTTCTCTCACTCAGTTTGACTTGGAGATGGTGAGAGCGGCGGTCGTAGCATGTCGGCGTGGCGCGTGTGAATGAGAAGCAAGCGGGCTGCGGATGACTTGAGAGGGGTTGTGCGATGTGAAATTGGAAGGTGTTGCAGAGTGTGACTTTTCAGAACGAGGGATATACAGCATAAGATGCCGCACATGGTGAGTGTCGAAGCAGCTGCTGCATCGTGTTCACGTTCTTGCACGTGAGTGTACATGTTTGTGTGTAGGTGTTGGAGAGCGTGGTGCTGAATGCCTTGTGCTAAATAATGAAATTTTGTAAAGTGTAACGTGTATCTGTGTGTGCGCCTCTGTAGGCTTGTGCACATGTGGATGTTACATAATGACAAAGGCTGAGAAACCTTGAGAGGGTGCAATAGTAATGAAAGTTCTCTGAAGCTGGGAGACAGATCCGCAGACATTGTGTGCTTACATCCTCAAGTTCCACAGTGGGCTGTCATCCATGTTTTTCCTGATGTTTCATATGTTCAGTATTAAACTAGAGTGTGGTAAATTTGCTTGAATCATCTCTGTTTCTATTTGATGGAGTTTCTTAGTGCAGTGCTTTGACATATTCTGCACTATGATTTTATGTTTCAAATAGTCTGAGATAGATTGTTGCCCTAATTTTTGAAGCTATAGTAATCTATTATGAAATGCTAGTACTGGCGCCTCTCTCATGAGTTCATTTTTCACTCTTTACTCTGCAGGCTTATACTCATCAGCAGAGGTGATGAATATTTTTAATCATAAGTCACAGAGGAAATTAAGTGTATTTGTGTATGCGTGTGTGTGTGTACAGTATTTGTGTATCAGGATTTGGCCCTGGGTTTGTGCATGTGTCTGTCCTTGTTTCATGAAATGGTTTGAATATCAATGTTAGACCCGGTGAGGTAGAAGTGTTGCTCTCGTGCACTGTACAATATTAGAACCATTACATTTGAACACAAAATGTGGCAGGATCTCATTTTCTTGGCGCTAATCTCCAAAGGAAAGGTCATCATTTCAGTGTTACTTTACAGCCCTTTCGCTGTCTTTTTTGGTCCACCCTATTATAGCTTTTATATCTGCTGCGCATGGTCCATTTGCTTGGCATGACAGAGCAGAAATAAAACCTTCAAACACAGAAGGAGAGAGCAACGACTTTAGCTTTCATCTCTGAGCTGCATTATTAAACGTCCCCATCCACATGAGTCTTACATCACCCAATCACAGCTGTCTCTTCCTCTACTTCCCCCTCTCCCCGTTCCCTTGTCTCCCTCCATTAGGCAAACCTGAAGAAGTTTATGGAGTATGTGCAGCAGAGGAACATTGAAAAGGTCTCAAGGTTCCTGGAGAAAGGCCTGGACCCCAACTTCCATGATCCAGATACGGGAGGTGAGGAAGTCAATATATATACTACAACTGCAATTCCAAATAAATTGGGATGCTTCGTAAAACATAAATAAACACTTTGTTGGTACAGATCATTTGAAAGTGACTCATTCTGTTTTTATTGGTGTTTTTTGCGCAGCATCCCAACTTTTTGGAATCAGGCTCCTAACTGTCTTTTTTCCACCTTGATTTGTCTTTTCTCTTGCACTCTCCCTCTTTCTGTCTTCACCACAAAATGAGCATGTATGGATTTTCTGAAATAAGCCTTCTGCATGGGCAAAGCTGGATTACCGTCTTTACTAATCTCCTCACGTTTATGCAAATGTTTGTCCAGCCATAAAGGAGATTTCCCTGTTGGGTGACCTGTGGTCTGACAGAGGAGCTGTGAAGCGAGGGGAACATGAGAATAACTTGGTTTAACACCAACAGGAAGCAGCCACTTAGGCTGACTGGAGGGTGACAGTCACGACAGCAGAAGAAGCCATCCAAATCCAGAGTCACTGAAAATTCTGATAACTGTTCTGTGCAATTTTGTTATCAAATATTGACAGCTTCGATTGTTGGAATGCTCATTTTTCTAAAAAGAAAGCAGAATATTGTCACTAGAAATATGCTGATTTTTGATATTGTATGCTTGTTCATCCTTGGATTTTACAGAATGTCCTCTAACACTGGCAGCACAGCTGGAGGGATGTGCAGAGCTCATCAAGGTGCTGAAGAGTGGGGGGGCGCATCTGGACTTCAGAACAAAAGATGGCATTACTGCCCTACACAAGGCTGTGCGCAGCAAGAACCATACAGCGCTTATAGTGAGTATAACACATACACACATGCTCGCACACTCACAAACATACCAGAAAGCTCACTCATCTCTTTTATGTCCTTTGCCACACCAATTGCCTGCCTGCAAACTTTCCCTCTGGGAAACAAGAGTTTGCAGGCAGGCGATCTCTGGCACCAGGTGTTCGAGCAATTACTAAATATGTGAGGCTTAACGTGCCCTCTTTGAATGGGCTGGCGTATTTGCTGAATGGCCTTGCATGTGTCTGGTTTGAGGAGGCTTGTAACCTAAATGAAAGGGTTTACATGAGTCATAAAATTGATTTCCTGTTGAGCCAGACCTGTTGAAATTGGAAGTGGCTATTCGCACTCAGTCTTTGTCATTGTCCACATATTCAATGTCACTGGGCCTTGTTATATACATAAGCTGTTGCTGATGTTGGTATAATAAGTCTGTGAAAGGTCACACTGTAGATGGACTCTTCTTATAACATCTAGAATTTACAAATATTTTATACATGTTCTGCAGTACAAGAATGCTCATTTAGTGCTGCTGCAAAGCTGCGCCTGGGTTGATCAGTACTGGTCTCGTTGACATTTACATTGCATGGTGATGATAGATGCAACACAGACTGGGGACTGTTTGAAGTAATCTGAGCATTTTTCCCCCCTTACCTTATTCTTTTCCCATAGACCTTGTTGGACTTGGGTGCATCACCTGACTATAAAGACAGTAGGGGGCTGACTCCTCTCTACCACAGCTCGATGGTTGGAGGAGACCCCTACTGCTGTGAGCTGCTGCTGCATGATCACGCACAGGTCGGCTGCGTGGATGAGAACGGCTGGCAGGAGATACACCAGGTAATGCACACTGACGCACACACACGCAGATAGGACAGTGAAAGGTGTGTGCAGACTACAAATGCAGGTGCGGGGTAAGAGGTCTTGTCTTGTTTGCAGAGTTTCATTGAATTGATTTTTGTGTTTTCCTCGGTTTGAGAATTTCTTCTGTGGTGGTCGAACCCCCTGGGGGGGGGGGGGGGGGGGTAATGTGCTGGTGGGAAGCTCCAGCTTGGGAAGAATTTTTTTTCCCATGATTCTAAAGGATTGAACGTTCACCATTTTTGCACACTTTTCAGTCTAATCTGCACTTTCAACTGCATTTCTAAATGTATTTAGAAACCTCATTCTACTGTTGCTGCCACTGTATCTAAGCCAGTGCCTGGCAGTCCAAGCAGTGGTGTCTGTCTGTGTTAATTGTAGAAATAGGTTCTTGATTTACGTGCAAACACAACATATTGTGTGCATTTTACACACACACACACACACACACACCACCTCAAGGCATGCCCTGCTCTGTAAACATAATGGAGGCTAGTGCCTACATGCTGTTTTTGTTTGAGTCAGGTCTTTTCTGCTTTATATCTCAGTGGTGACAGGAAGACACTGGAGGTCTGATGTGAACAGAGGAAATGTGTAATGGCAACATTTTTCTGTAACGAGAGTATGGAAATCAAGCTGATCCTAATGTTAAACAAACACTCAATACGGCATCATCGATATGTTTATCATATGAGATGAAACTGCGCTGTTTTCATTTTATCTACTTCATCTCTTGCCGCTGTAAATATAATAACTTTTTTGCAGTCGATAGCAGGAAAAACAATGTCAGTCAATATTTGCCCGTCTCCTGCACCAGCCTTTCATTACTCACATGTTCCTACCAACTTCATCTTTCATCTGTTTCTCACTCTTTGATATTTATGCTACGCTATCAGCCTGGTGGAGTTCACCTTTAGGTCTGGCTGTTATCGTTATTGTGAAGTAATTATGAGCAAGATGAAAAGTTTTTTTTTTCCTAGAATAAGATGAAATCAGCTTTGTAGTGTTGGATAAGGCATAAAATGAACCAAAAGTTTAAATCTGACAGTCCTTGGTGATTAGGGAATGATTTGTGGCATTCACCAATTTTCTCAAAGGTACAAACAAAATTCAGGAGTGTATGTGTGACCTTTCACTGTGTGGACACAGTCAGGGGTTTTAAATGGAAAGAGTGGCAGCTTAGTGCTGAATCAGATCGTGTTTTTTTCCTTTATAAATTTAAGACTCTGTCGGTCATTTTCTCCACATTTTATTTCTTTCCCCTCCTTCCTCTCACGTCCCTCCCTTTTTCTGTGTCCTTTCCAGCATTAGTATTCCAGTGGTATATATTGTGTTCAATAGGATACACTGCTCAAGGTTTGATAACCAACAACAATCCCAGCATCATTTGTGTGCTGTGTCACTGCTGTCACACACTCTTAGCGAGACAGAACACAGGAGGGAGAAAACAATTGCTGGGGAGAGTTGGTGTGCTCCTTTGTCAATGACACAGGACAAAACCGTGGAGTGGGAGGGGACAAAGAGAGGACATAGATCGAGATCGGATGAAAATTTTATTGCTCACGGAAACAAAGACGCTGAAAAAATCATTTGTCTTGTCAGAATGATTTTAACTCCACGGATTCACAATTAGCCTCAGGTGATACAAACAAGCTTTTCTTTTGCTTTTAGAGACTGTCAACAAGATGAGCGAGGAGAATTAGCTCAAGGAAAAACACAAGGAAAGGATTCAATTGTTTCAATGTTTCTGAGGTTTTTCGAAGCGTGTTTGAATATTCAAGCTATTCCACCAGAAACATTGCTCCATCTGTAGTTTGTGGCAAGGGGAAGAGGTAGGTTGCATTGGAAAAACTGGCTGGGTTTGGCCAAACAAGCAGAGACAGACAGACAGGGGCTGCAGAGACAGACAGACAGGGGCTGCAGAGACAGACAGACAGGGGCTGCAGAGACAGTCGGGTTGCAGACAAACTCTTGATTGTTTCTCTAACATCATTTTTTTCCCCTTGATTGTGATTGGTCAGCTCACAAAACCACATTGTGCTGTTGACTCTGTCTCTGATTAACATCCAGCATGAGACCTTTGTCACACTTAAAATATGTTGTGCTGATCATGTACATTGTGACTGTTCCCTTTTGACTTTGTGAGTCAATAAGGGTTGATTTTGTAAAAAGAATAAATAACTGAATCTGTCCTTCCAGGCATGCCGCTACGGCCACGTGCAGCACCTGGAACACCTGCTGTTCTACGGAGCTGACATGAGCGCCCAGAATGCATCTGGAAACACCGCCCTGCATGTGTGTGCTCTCTACAACCAGGTACCAGATATTAAACATTTGTATTATGGCTTGTGTGCTGAAGTGAACCGAGTGGCCGTTACTGCATGAACTTAAACACACTGTATTCTTTCTGCATGTACACCTCGTGGAGCCAAATATACTTGCAGTGAATGTTCACAGACATTGTCACTGAAGTTGATCTGAAGAATCATCTGGTATCAACATTCTGTTTGGCTATGGGCCTGCTGGGGTTGATGTGTCCGTATATGAGAATTGTAGCATTTATGTTTGGTCATTATGTGGTATTATGGTGCAGCGTCCTCCAGGAGCTGAGGTAGCAGTCCGTGTGCTGCAGCACTGAACCTGGTGGGGCTTCATTGTTGTCCTGAAGGACACTTATGAGACATGTTGCTGTATAGGGTCTTCTGATTTGCAGGATAGCATTCATGTCATTATTTGCCTCTGTGAGTGTGTGTTTGCACGTGCAAGCACACTTGTGTATACTTGAGTGGCATCCTGAAGCAGAGGTATCCATTATCTGGCTATTATCCCTGCTGTATTTGTTGCCTGTTGTAATAATGGACTGAACGAGGAGATTTGAAGACAAGTGTGCTTATGGCACCGAAATGGCTGAAGATCAGGGATATTTCTCCCATGTGGGGTGCCATCACTGCGCATTAATGCACTTAGTCCGCAGCAGACAGTTTTTTAGTTGTAGTTTATTCGCTTTGATGCTTTGTATGTAAGATCAGACTGACACCTCAGAGATCAGTGTCAGACTGGAAGTGTGTGCAGTTTCGCAAGGTAATTATAAGCTTATTAACTGCTCAAATGGACCAGAGATCAGCTTGGATTCTACAGTGACAGCCTTAAGATTTCATTCATGAGTCCAGTACACAAAGAGGATCGTACCTTGGTCTGTATTTCCACTCATTCTCTGTCTTAAAGGATAAGGTTTGCGTTGTTTTGTGTTTTTGTTTTGTCAGCAAATCCTATGAGAAGACGTCAGTCTTTAAAAAGCGCACATATATACACACGCACATATGTTGGGGACTGATCTCAGCTGCACATTATCACACAGTTTGTGCTCTAGTGAGTATTTACGGAAGCAGAACCATGTTGTTTGGCTCTGATGCAAGATACCCATGTCACCCAGGGCAACGTTTATGTGTTTTTGATAGACTTAGATAACAATAAATGTCTATAGCACAGAGGAAAATACCATATAGGGATATACAGGTGATACTTGTTTTAGTGATAAGTTTGTGTTAATTTTTGTCATAAGAAAAATGTAGAAGATTCACAGTCTTAAAGTGATTTTCTGTCATCTCTACGATCGGCTCTGAGAGAACTCGTTCGTGCATACCTGTCAACCTTTGCAGTCAGTAAATTTCCACAGCCTGGAAATACAAAAGAAACACATAGTGTGTTTATTCTAAAATATGAATGAATGCGTTCTATATCAGGAGCGGTACAAGAGGACATTGGGAGATGAGGGCAGTGAAAACCATCATGCCCTTGGGAAAACGATGAGTGGTGTTAGATACAGTGTGCCCATGTGCCCCGTTGTCCTGTTCTGTTAGAGGCTGCTTGAAGAGAAACATGTAACTGGCTGCTCTGGAAGAGGCTTTTCTGCTGCTTCATTGGGAAATGGAGAGTAGTGCTCAGTTCATGAACATTAAATGAGCACTTTACTCCGCTCTCTCACTCACTCGCTCACTCTCCTTTGCATACAAACAAGTGAAAAATGTGTGCATGCATGCATGTGTGCGTGTGCGCGTTATAATTGTAACTGTGTACTGCTCAGCTTATTCCAGTCATGAGGAATGACAACCTGCTTCAACTGGACTGGAACACCATCGTCTCAGGAGGGAGGGAGGGAGGGAGGGGGGGGGAGAGAGAGAGGGAGAGAGAGAGAGCATGGGGTTGGAAGCAAAGCATCAAAAGTTGATATGCGCTGTTCATAGCATATCCACGTGACTGAAGTCATTACACGTTCCACTTCTTAGTGGAAGAAGGGTGTGTGTGTGTGTGTGTGTGTGTGTGTGTGTGTGTGTGTCAGAGGGCGTATAATCAAAGATAGAATGGATGAATTGTTTAATTTACCGTTACTTCTAAGCATACAGTCTGGTAATGGACATTGCCCCAGCTCCTGTGTGCTCCAACTGCGAAGGATGCCTGTTAATCCTGACATTGGAGCCTGAGTACCACGTCGAGCTGATTGATCCCAGAAAGAGTTTCTCTTAGCGGGGTTCCGGCAAGCTCGAGACAGGCCCGGCTCAGGTGATTATGCGCCATTACAAAAAGAAATGGGCTGGTAGAATTGACCGCGAACCTAGTAGTCCAGTGGAAAAGATCAATATATCTATATGGAGAGAGAAAAGAGAGTGCGTCAGAAGGAGGGACAGATAGATGAAGGTGGGAGGGAATGGATGAATGACAAGATCATAATCAGCAGCAGAATTAGTTGATCAATGGTCTGAAAGTCCTGTTCCTATGGGAGTCTGGCTGGACATGAACATTTACTTACTGGGCTTTTAGCTTAGCAGGTGTGATCAGCAATAGGAAATAAAGGCATGGCAGGGGTCTTTTACCTGGCAGACAGATCCATGGGAGATGGTTGGAGAAGTGATTGAGAAAGGACACAGTAAGTAATGGCAAGTGGGGACAACACTGATGAGTAAAATGAAAGAGAGGTGGCACAAGACACACGCACAGAACTGCCCAAACCAGTCAGATCAATGACATCTTGGGAGAACTTTATAATAAGCTGTAGAGAGAACGTATCAATTTCATGCTACACTGTTTGTATTATGCTGTTGTATAGAAAATGAGGAAGAATTCAGCTCTTATTTAAATTGTCTGGGTCTTAAATCATGCATGCTGTATGTGAGCTCTGCATTCAGTGGATGATGCCAAACCGCTCCTCCAATTCTAATGAGAGAAGGAATCCTCAAATGTGTAAACATGGCGGTAAGACATACCATCTGTCACACTCTTTACACATGACTGACCTCCGTCATTACTTTAAAGTACTTGACTTAGCTCACTGTGTATTCCTATGAAGCTAATGTAATCACATCTAGCTAACCATGGTTAGGACTACGGGAACGGTTGTCTTAATGAATTCCTATAGGAAGCCTTGGAGAGTAGAGCAAGACAGATGGCCCAAACTGTAATTGGCCTCCGTGTGTGTGTGTGTGTGTGTGTGTGTGTGTGTGTGTGTGTGTGTGTGTGTGTGTGTGTGTGTGTGAGAGTATACTATGCATCTGTGCAAAATAGTGTAGAATGTCTCTAAAAGGCACAAATTCAAGAATTCAGCTGTTGAGGTTCTCGAAATTTTGTTAATTGGGTTATTTGAGAAGGTAACACGTGTGAACATCAACACCAGACACAGATGTAATAAAACAAGGTTAATATCTTGTAACATGCATGTAAATAGAGAGGTGTGCCAGATGGGCACTCTGTGTAACCACTGGTTCCCAAAGTGTGTTCCACAGCAGCCTGCGGTGCCTCGAGGACGTGTTCCCACTCGGCTAACGGCTTAATGGACATGTTTTGGCAGCTTGTGGAAGACAGATATCAATTATTTTCTGATTGTTCATTCACTGTGGTCATGTGATGTGTTTCTCCCATCCCTGGTACACATGAACACAAGACAGGAAACCGCCTGTTGGTGGAGACCTGTAGGTTGCGCTGTCTCTCCCCACATCAACATCACATGTCCCATCAAAATCTTTTTGAGTTTGTTTCGTTCTTTGTCCTTTATTACCTTAAATATAAACTCATTTTAACTTTGAAAACACTGAAGGAAATACATTTAACATATTAGTGTATTTCATTGGGTTCAGTTTTTATTTTAAGTGAAATATCAGTAAATTTGCAGAGCTTTTATTCTGAGTGACTGAGAATAGGCCTGTATTATTTAAGTTAATGTGATGTAATAAAATAAAATTATTATTTGAGCAAAAAAAAAAAAAAAAAATCCTTTGAATGAGGGTCTGTGAACTTCTGCCTTCCACTGTGACAGACGTTCAACCCTGACGACACTAAATGTGTCACTGTAGAACCAGACACTGATATGGCATTTACCACCCACTCTTCTTTTTATCTTTTTTTTCTCTCCGAGCACGATCCATGGCTAAAAGAAAGGTTATGAAACTCTTCAGACGAGCCTTGTTTTCTTATGACTGTGTGCTAAAATAGCAGGATAGACTGTAATGCTTGGAATTCTCTAAGATGACCTGCAAATATACATGAGTGAGGTCAGTCAGCTGTTGTGTTCTGTTGTGTATCAGCTATTGTCATTTCCTTTAAACGTGTCTCCACCTTCTCTACAGTCCTTTAATACTTCTGTCTAATGTATTCTCCGTGATGCCTTCCTTCCAAACAACCTTAATCAACAGATCTCTCCTTTGATTTTACACATGCACTCACAGATCTGTCTGAATAAAACTTACATGTCATCCACATACTATACATGTTACATAGTTAGCTCCTCACATTTTGTTTCGATTGCTTTGGAAAAGGGGATTATTGTGAGTGCGTCTGTGTGCATGCAAGCATGCGCACATGCATGTGGTTATTATTGCTCAATGTATGAGTGGTTAGCAGTTAGCTAAGCTAACAGTTAACTTGCTTTCATAAGTGAAATTGTATCATACACATAATATACTCAACTTAAATCTAACCAAGTAGGTTTATTACCTTAAACTGTGACCATTGTGCAACATTAACCACATGTGAGAAAGACTTTCTGGCAGGCATTTCATATACAGGTGCTAAGGCTACTTTCTGCATCTTTTGAGACACCAAGAGGTGTGACAAGAACATCAGTGTCTTGGGAATGAGATCAGGTTGCCATTATACAGCCTGCTCAGTTCAGGGTGACAGTGTAACAACTAACACCTTGAATTCAGTGCAAGAATCAAACATTGTTAAAGTTAAAAATGTACTTTAGCTTCAATCAATGTATTTTACCAGAAGAGAGCGCCCCAGTGCGTCAGTGCTTGTCTCATGCAGACAGTCCACCTGGTATAATACAGTCGTAGCTCTTCAGATATATTCTACTTGATTAGTAAAGTCACATCAGTATTATTATTAACTGAACTACATGTTCAATTAATCTATACATGCATGCCTCTGAATGTGTGACTCAGTGCTGACACGAGTCACCAGAGTCATTATGCTCCTGGTAAGCTAGTCCTGTTATTTCTGCTCTGTGTTAAATTACATATCGACCCTCAGCCAGCCGGTACATAGACACATAACCACGTCTGTCAATCTAGAATTGGGCTGTTTTTTGCCAGAGGGGCCTGTGCTCATTTACACACACACACACACACACACACACACAAAATATGGCAATAATCTGACACACAAGAGAGAGAATGTATGGGTGTAGCAAGTAACCCAGCTTGTAAGGCCGTTTTGTAGTTAACCAAGAGTCTCTCAGTTCTCGTTTGGGGGATTTTCACCCATTCTTTCCTTGCAAAAGGCTTCTAATTCTGTGAGATTCTTGGACCATCTTTCATGCACTGCTCTTTTGAGGTGTATCATCTCATTTCACAGGGCACTGTGAGGGCCATGGCAAAACCTTCAGTTTGTGCCTCTTGAGGTAGTCCATTATGGATTTTGAGTTGTGTTTAGGATCATTATCCTGTTGTGGAAGCCACCCTCTTTTCATCTGCAGCTTTTTTACAGACTGTGTGATGCCTGATTGCAGAATTTTTATTTAATTGACTCCATTCTTCCCTCTACCAGGGAAATGTTCCCTGTGCCACAGGCTGCAACACCACCCCAAAGCATGATCGATCCACCCCTGTGTTTGGTAGTTGGAGAGGTTCTCTTTTCATGAAATTCTGCATCCTTTTTCTCCAAATATACCTTCCCTCACTGTGGCCAAAAAGTTCAATTTAACTTCATCAGTCCACAGGACTTGTTTCCAAAATGCGTCAGGCTTGTTCAGATGTTCCTTTGCAAACTTCTGATGCTGGATTTTGTGGTGAGGACAGAGGAAAGGTTTTCTTCTGATGACTCCTCCATGAAAGTCATATTTGTGCAGGTGTCGCTGCACCGTAGAGCAGTGCACCACCAAATCTTCCTGAAGGTCTTTTACAGTTAAACAGGGGGTTTGAGTTGCCTTTCTAGCAATCCTACGAGCGGTTCTCTTGGAAGGTTTTCTTGTTATTCCAGACCTCAACTTGATTTCCACTTTTCTTAATTAAATCACAAAGTAAGGAAACAGCTCCCTGAAAACACTTTGCTGTCTTCTTATAGCCTTCTTCTGCTTCGTGGGCATCAGTTATTTTAGTTTTCAGAGTGCTAGGCAGCTGCTTAGAGGAGCCTATGCCTTCTGACTGTTGACACAGTCTCATTGTGGGGACTCACCTTACTTGTGGGGGCAAAATGCAAGTCCCCATAATGTGAATCATTAAATTTTAAGGTGAAAACTGGGGTTAAGGTTAGGTTAAGGTTAGGGTCAGGCAAGTAGTGGTTATGGTTAGGGTAGGTCTCTTGGAAATGAATGTAAGTCTATGTAATGTCCCCAAAAGTGATGAAAATCTAACGTGTGTGTGTGTTTCAGAGTTTCATACATGTTGGTTGTTAAGAGCTTATATTGCTGTGTGTGTGTTTTTGTTCTCATTTTTTCACAGCACTGTACAGCTGCTGCTCTATAAATTTACAGGTCACTGTGCTTTGGGTGAAATGTTTGCAGAATGATATTCTATACAGTGAATACTACAATGCCTGGTGTTTCTGATGTTCCTGTAGATTAAAAGTTCATGTTGCCTCTCTAAGCCACAATCTTCCTTGTGGCTCATGTATATACATCCTGTGCTATTTCCACCTGGACTAATCTTGTAATCAGTATACCTGGTCTCAGATCAGCTGTGCAGCACAGAGATGTTCAACGTCTTGTTCTCTGCACGTGGCTTAAGGAGCATATGTGTGCATGTGAGTGCTCCTGCATGGAAAAGAGAGAGAGAGACTGACTGTAATAATATCATGTGTGGGAAGTAGTGTAAAAACAAATATTTAATGAATTTCTCGATTGTAATTATTGCTGTGTAAACATAGCCGGCAATCACTTCTGTTACAACACAGCTGTTAAAAAAGGAAACAGGTCCATGTTTGAATAAGGATAGCCTTTCATTACCACCCCAATATTCCTCCCAAACCTACACAGTTCTTTGTTTGGTAGGTTGTGGAGACACCCGCATGCACAGGTTTTCTCTTGTTCATTCTCCACTGCCACCAGAGCTGCCTTTGTTCTTCTTAAACAGTCCTCATACTTGCAGGCTTGTGTCTTTTGGAGTTTATCAAAGAGGTTGCTTGTAATGCTGCAGGCAACAACTGTCGCACTGCACAGCCCGATAATGACTCTATTTCTCTTGATATTCGGCTTTTTAAAACCGTGTCCAAATTGTATAAAGTTTTGTTTTGCTAACAATTTTCTAGTCTAGTCTTGCCTCTGTGGCAGTGTGTTGTCCATTTCCTGACCTTCACCTTCTTTTTAGTGTTCACGCATCAATTTGTTTAGCAAAATACGTAAATGTCTGCAGATTTTTAGGGTGCAAGGCCCAAAGGTGCAGAACACTGTTGTCTGTTATTATAATTTTTTTGCCACAATGGCTGAAATTGCTGAGAGCTTGAATAAGCTAGAAACATTCTGTTGATATTCGGCCCCATAACTGGAAAATAATGCGCAAGTGCCTCCCAAGACATAGTACACATGGTCAGACGGTGGCACTGTAATTAAGGCCCAAAAATGAGGTTTTGGAAAGGCCAGACCTTAAGTCCAAGTGACTTAAAATTTGGAAATACAAGTCCAGCTCAATGTGCTCTACAAAAAAAGCCATGATGGATTTTCTGCCATTTTGAATTTTTTGAAAAACAGTAATATGAATAGAACATGTTGGATCTTTATTGCATCAATGCCTTATTATGCATTCAGCAGCTGTATTCCACATCTTTTTGTTGTTGTTGGCCTGGCAGTGATATTGACATTAATAGCTGCTGTAAAGTGAGTTGCGTGAGTTGATTTGATGCTTTAGGTGCGCTTTATCTGATGTGACATTTGAAATCCTGTCTAGAATTATAGCCAAAATCCATGTCGCTGCACATGACTTATACTTTGTATACCACCCACCTCTAACAGAGGGCCAATTTGAAACTTGAAAATGGCACCCACAGGAGCTGCATACATCTGTGTGTGTGTGTGTGTGTGTGTGTGTGTGTGTGTGTGTGTGTGTGAGATGACATTTAAGAGCTAAATACATACATCTCTCTGTTCATTCAGGATAGCTGTGCAAGAGTTCTCCTTTTCCGGGGGGCCAATAAAGAGATAAAGAACTACAACAGCCAGACTGCTTTTCAGGTATGTGTGCTGTCCAAGAACCGCTGCATGTTACTGTGTATATTATCATATTTACGCAGAGCTGAATGGATTGAATGACTTGCCTTATCCAGCCAGATGCAGCTACATTGAATGTGTCGATTGCTGTTAAAAACTTAAGCAGCATAAGAGCCCACCCCCCACCCCTCCGAATTCCAGTCTTCCTGATTGATGAAGTCTGTATGAAATTGGCACTGTCACAGATTTCTGGTGCAGATCAAAATGAATTTGTTTGCACACAAGGCAGGCTGGTCCACACAGTGGCCAGAACACTGCCACTCGTATAGGTTTTACACATCTGCCACAAGCGTGGACTGAATGTCTGAAACATTTATTAGGAAAGTGAGTTAGGGGAAAACGGATGTATTTCTATTCATTTATTTCTATTTTTATATATAATCATATTTTGCTGTTCTCCACTTATCATCACTCATGCCTTTGCTCTTTTCCTTCCCCTGCCCTCCTGTCTTCTCCCCACCTCCAGGTGGCTATTATTGCAGGAAACTTTGATCTGGCTGAAATCATAAAGGTCCACAAAGCATCAGATGTTGGTAAGTTGACAGCAGTGGTAGAATATCACCAGGCTTCCTCAGTGTTTGATAGATTTAATATAGTGTCAGTGAGACATCAGGTTGAAGAATGGTTGAACGTGGATGGTGGAGAAGCTCAAGGAAAGTGATTATGGGTTCTCTACAGAAGTGTGGAGAAATGAGGGGAAGGAGATGGAAATGTAAGGGACAGAAGCTTTCAGGGGTTTGTTGGATCCCTGCTGAGTCCAGCAGTTCCTCTTGTGACATGAACATACAGGAAAACTCTGCCATCTAGTGTGGACAGAATGTAATACCCACTTTCTACATTGTGACATAATGTCATTCAGTGTAATAGGTATTTAAAATAAGGTATTATGTGTAATGTTTGCAATTAATGGTTCATTCATTCTAAATGATAGTTTTGCCACTCTGCCATGACACAATAGATTCACTTCACCCAGCCAATCTGCTGCTTGTGTGATCCTAAACACACACTGTTAATTATTGTGACAAGCTTAAGTTTTTCATGATGAGAACATTTAATTCACAGCTGCAACCCTGACTCCAAAAAGTCTGGGCCCCTGTGTAAAAGGTAAATTAAATCAGAATGCACTCATTTGCAAGCAAACTGTCTTTACTGACAACAGTTTTACTAAGTGTTCCTGAGCCCATGCACTAATATCCTTTGTACAATCATGTGTTCACAAAGTGGTGAACCTCGCCCCGTCCTTGCTTGTGAATGATGAGGATGCTCCTTTCATACCCAATCACCTGTTTCCAATGAGCCTGTTTACCTGTGGAATGTTCCAAACAGGTGTTTTTGGAGCATTCCACATCTTTCCCAGTCTTTAGCTGCTCCTGTCCCAACTTGTTTGAAACATGTTGCTGCATCAAATTCAGAATAAGCATATATTTACAAAAATCAGTGAAGTTGATGAGATAAAGCATTGAATATACCGTCTTTTTAGTGTTTTCAATCGAGTATATGTCAAGAAGGATTAGCAAATTATTGCATTCTGTTTTATTTATGTTTTACACAGCATCCCAACTTTTTGGGAATTGGTGTTGTACAATAAATATTCAGGGATCAGTGTTAAAATATGATAACTGATTAGACGACCATGGTTCAGTGATCTCTGCTTTGCTCCACTTCCATCACTTCCAGATCCATTGTATCATTTGATCCCTGTGTAAAAGATTGAGTATAGTTTATCGCTTCAGAAATACATTGCAAAGTAAATTGAGATTAATGTCACTTAGTAACAAGCTTTAAACAAATTTGAGTGACCTTGGAATGTGTGGCGCTGCGATTGTTTCCCCATCAAAGCATTCTGTTTATTCTGCTTGCTGTAGTAGCTTCATATGATATGTTGATGCTGTTATCAAGTAATCCAGGCCTGAATGTGTCTCTCCCTCCTCACAGTGCCTTTCAGGGAGACCCCCTCCTACACCAACCGTCGACGTGCGATGCCTGGCCCCCTGCCCTCGCCACGTTCCTTGCTCCGCTCTGCGAGTGACAACAACCTGAACGGGGACCATGATCACATCCAAAGTCAGGCCACCAGAGAAATTCGTGGCCGTCAGGGTCACTCCCCTGTTCCCTCACTGCGCAGTCTGCCAGCTCTTGGGCAGCAGCACAGCAGCCTTGGAGAGGTAAGATGGAGCTAGTGAGGCTGTGTGGGTACGTTTGAACTTTTAATGCACATTTTAGCATGAAATTGAGAGAAGGGAGTAGTGAAAAGGATTTCGGTCCACATGTTAGACAAAGACGATTGCAATTTTAACACTTTATAGCATATGATGCTCATTTACATGTGTATATGATACTTGTTGACATGGGCAGATGATACTGGTCTTTTCTTCTGCCCTCAGAGCCGTCACGGAGAGATCCCTGACAGCAGTCTCCAGAGTACAGGCAGCTCCAGGTCTTCCCATTCGCGCTCGCCATCGCTACATCACATGCATGAAGAGGACAAGCCTGTCCCCAGAAGGTCCCACAGCCATGGCTACCCTCACGGTCATGGCCATCGTGGAAGACTCAGGTCTGTAAGATTTGTTTTGACCTCAGCTCAACCTCATGTGTTATTTCTAGTGATTGCTCAACTAAACGAGTTTTTAGAGAGCTTTGTAAACAAGCAAATCTCTTCCTTCCTGCTAATTCATGTCTCACACTTGCCAGTCTTGGCAGCTATTCACTTTAAATACATCATCTCTGATTGGCCTTGCGATTATGCGCCTACTTTGATATTTAAACCACATTCCAAAAAGCAGAAAGCCCCAGGTGATGTGTCTGAATCACTTGTTAGTCACCAGGCAGCATTCTGCATCTTATTCCATCTGCTACTGCCTGCTACTGGTAATAAACATGACACAGCATCAATCAGTGCAAAATCTTGTTCATTTATTCATCCGTCAATCCCAGGCACATACCAAAGTCTTTTTCCTGACGAAACTGCACCAGAAACCCAACCAGAAAAGTCATCTCTTTAAAGGCTAAACTGGGAAATGAATCAATATGTTGATGAACTAGTATCAGATTTATAGTCGCTGATAGAAAAGCTGATCAGTATGAGGTCCGTTATAATTGCATTCGGTGTAGCTGCTGTGTGGCCCTTGCTCCTGTCAGGATATGAGGGCAATGCTCAGTGGAGTGGTGTGTCTGACATAGACTACAGCCCTGTTTATGTAGCGTGCTGAGCTGAAATGCAGCTTCTGTCCTGCTGGGAGGACAGGGGGCAAATAACATACTTGAAATCTGTGTGTGTGTTTGTCTCTGTGTTCGTATGCGTGAAATTTGTATGTATAGCTATTTGCACATGACTATGGCCGTGGGAGCACGCACAGTTCAGAGACAGACAGATGGAAAGCAGCTAATAATGATCACCGTGGGGACCAATTGAATGCTGCCAAGCTGTGAAAGTGTGTGTCAGTTTGTGTGTGAGAGAGATACTGAGAGACAGAGGATACATTCTGAAATTAGAGCTATGAGTAATGTCATTGGACAGGCCACTCAGCTCAAAACAGCTTGTCACTCGATTGATACATAAATCCACGGACGGTGTTGTGCTGCTGGCGTGCTGGAACACATCTCCTCCCTTGTATGCTGAACCATTAGACAAACTGCACAGTAAACTAGGGCTCTGATCACATCTCGGAGCGATAGATTTAAGTGGTTTACTGACACTTGGTTTGTTGAGCTTTTTATGATGATCATATGTCAGAGCAAGATCACCTTCCTACATCACACACACCAAATGTGATTCCTGGGTGCCACACACTGTGTGTATGTGTGTGTTTCTGTGTGAAACAGTCCGATGTCTGACAGGGGAATTGCATTACAGACAGCGTTCCGGCCGTACTCCCCTCTCTCTCCAATATTCTGCTGTCACTTTACTCCATCCATCAAAGGCTCTCTCTCTCTATCTCTCATTCTGTCATTCATACGCACACAGAAACATGCACAGACGGTGCCATTAATCTATGGTTTGCAGTCAGAGTCAACATCTTTATTAAATCTTGTAACATGCACACATCACAAAGCATATGAACTAAACCTCTGATGGACTAAATTGTGTCGCTGTTGTTTTCACAATCTTAAATTGAATTGTATGAAGACAGTTTAGTTCATTAGTACATTAACACTGGAGTGTTTATCCACCTTCCTCGATCAAATGTTGTGTCCCATAGACTGCCGTCTTGGCAGTGCCTGACTCCGCCAAACTCCTGGCTAATGGGCAAAGAGTTTGAGCGTGGGTGGAGTTGAGGTCAGCCGAATGAAGCCTGATTGCTGAAACCAAGCAGCTAGCTGTCACTCAAAGCGGCCATGCCCATAATTATACCTAACTATAAGCCTTAGTATGATTTAGGATTTCTGTTGTCATGTTAGGCATTTTAATATGGGAGTCTATGGGCATTGACTTGCTTTGGGAGCCAGCCTCAAGTGGCCATTTTAGAGGTTGCCGCTTGGTACAACCCACTTCAAAAAACCTGAACTATCCCTTTAATTGTATCTTCCTCGGCTATGTCTGGCACCAGTGACATTAACTTTCACAGACACAGAAACACATTTCTTGCACCGTCACTGTGCTTATTTTTGAACAAAGTTGATTAGCCAGACTGTGAAGAAAGAAAAAAAAGAAGTGAAAAGGAAAGCAGGATAGCAGTTTAGTATGTCTGCTGTGTCCTGGCCTAAATGACCTTCTGTACACAGGGAGTTGAGACCTTGTTCTTCAGTGTGCATTACCCCTACACCAAGTATTAAAGTGAGGTGAATGTATAAAAAGCCCAAAACGAGCAGCTGGTCTCCATGGCCAGAACCTGCACCCAAGTGAGACTGATGCTGTCCTTGAATATTTTTTCCTCAAATATTTCTCCCTCCCTCTCTCTGTTTCTCTCTCTGACCTTCTGTTTATGCCCATGGTAACTCTAGAGGCATTATGGATACCAGGGGAGTGTGAAATTAGCTTGGCCGGTCAACAGCCCGCCCAACGGCAGACTCCAGCAAGTTCCTGTGGAACTCGCCATCACTTCCTCCTCTTGGCACGTGTGCAATGCTGCCAGGGTTCAATAGCTTGGCCAGGCTTCAGCAGAAAGTTTAGATGGAAACAATAGAGAGGATACAGATAGATCAGGTCAGAGTGGCTTATTAAGACTAGATTGCGAAAGGAAAAGTGGCAAAGCCTGAGAAGACATTAAATGTGGGTATAACAGTCATTCCAGCTGATGCAGTTGACAGTCTAATAAGACATGGCACTGGGTGATGGTATGATAACAGAAGTTTATTTAGAACAAAGCAAATTTGCTTGTGTCATACGAGGTTAATTGGCTACTTACCATGATGTGCTGTCAATACCAAGGGATAATTAATCATCAAGAAGACACTGTCTTGACAGTGTCAGTGTCAGAAATTGTGTTATTGAGCTGTGCACCTCAGGACCTAGTCATCAGTCTTGGTTTGGCAGAAAAGCTCTCAAGCTGTCAGATAGACAGAAATTAAGTTACTCGGCACAAGATCCCAACTTGTATCTTTTCCATTTCCAATGTGTCGCCCTTGTTTCAGTGTTCCTACAACGGCAGTCAGCACAGAGCTCACATGTCCAGCCAACGTCCTTTGCAATTGTCATGTTGAAATGCATTTTTCTCGGAGTTAAGTTTATTAAAGCACTGTCAGCACAGGATCTGTTAAATCCCCACTGAGACCATTGTTTCAACATGTTTCAATGTCAGGATAAGCACTTGCTACCCTTTATCTGAGAAACGTGGGAGGCGATTTGGACACAGGGGACCAAATCTTCATTCCAAATGAAGATTCAGTCACACAACATCACCTGAAACATGTCATGATTGTTGTGGTTGCTGGCGGTGTCAATGAGCAGGAAACTGTGTCATTACCTGCTGATGTGCTGTGTCGTGATCCCCTCATGTGTTGTATAATGGCAATAAGCCCAACATGGAGATGTCCTGTTCCCTTCACCTTTTAATTCTTTGTTTGGTGCTGTTTTCCTCACCTCTTTTTCACCCCATACCCCTCCCTCTCACTTGCATTAGTCACACCAGTGGCTGTTGGTGTGTAGATTAACCATGGCATCTTAACACAGCCAAAGGGCTGAGGTACGCAGTGAAGAAAGGAGGACAGGAATGGGAAAGCAGCAGAGGAGGAGTTGAAGAGTTGAGCTTCTTCTGTTTCACATATGGAAAATCTATATGAAAGGAGTACACAGTATTATTGGTCTGTGCTCATCATAATTCTTATCAGAGGGTGATGCTGATAGGCTAACAGTAAACCATGTGGCTTTTTAGTCACTGTCTTTATTTAAAACATTGATACTGTCTGTACTGGCCTGGCCACACGCAATAAATCAACAGTATAGTCATGTCATGATGTATTGAGCCCTTATTAAGTGTTAATGAGGATTGGAATGAATCAAATGATGTGAACATGGTTTACAAACAGCCTACTTTAAATATGGTGACTGCCGGTAATTTCAGGCACAGAACTGTAACATGCTCGCAGCTCAGGTACCTCAACCACTCTTCAGTATCTTCTGCCAATCATTCTGGTCTGGTTCATGGTAGCAGTGGGATAACCATGAAAGCCTTGATGTCCTTCTTGCTAGTCACATCCTGGAGCTCTTCCTCGGGGACTCTGAGGCGTTCCCATGCCCCACTGGATATGTAATCCCTTCAGCATGTTCTGTGTCTGCCCTGGGGTCTCCTTCGGTGTGATGTGCCCGTGAGGTTTTACTCCAAGATCCCTCTGCATATCTAAGCTCTTCACCTTGTCCCTGAGGGTGAGCCCAGAGAGCCTGTGAAGGAAACTTATTTTGCCTTCTTCTTTCCATGATCTCCGTCTTTCTGTCAATTCCCACCGCTCAAGTGTTGGAATGTAGATCAGCTGAGAACCTTGCCTTCAGGCTCCGCTCCCTCCTCACCATGACAGTCCAGGACAACACCACATCACTGCAGGTGTTGCATCAATACACCTGTCAGTCTCAGATTCTGTCTTACCGTTGCCTGTGAATGAGACCACAATATTTAAATTCCTTCATTTCCGTTGGGAGTGAATTGCTTGTGACTCTCGAGCAGTATTCATGAACTGGGTGGCTCAAAGCAAGGACGTCCACAACACATCTGGACTTTGTCAGAAGCCTTCTTCAAGTCCTGTGGCTGTGGAAACCTAAATAAACACATATTATGGAACTAATTTTACTGTTACTCACCTCACATGTGAAGTTCTAATAGTTTTAGAAATATCACATACAATATTCAGACATACCATATATAGTGGTTGCAGATTTCTATATCATACAAGAGTGGACTATTGACCATGGTAGATGTCTGTACTCTTGAAGTGGCCTTCTAGTTTGTCATGTAATTTTGTAATACAGTAAATCAGGACAAATGTACACACAGAAAAGTCTGGAGTCAATATGTTAGTGTAGGTGAACAGCATACTGAAAAACATGCCAAAGCATACAGATGTTGTCAGTATGACCTAAGCACTTTGTTTATCCGCTCCTCCTCCTCTTTCTGAAATTGAGGTGGAGTTTAGGGTTATGTGTTGATCACACCAATTAACCCTTTTTTTCTAATTTCGCTAAATGATAAAGTCTCTGCGAAGCATAAGCTGTCCGTGTATAAACAGATTTGCTATTCACTTCCTTAATATGTTCTGCCCCCTGAGCAGAGTCCACATTCTGCTTCCACCTTGATATCCATAAACACTCCCACATCGGGCAAGAAAGAATGAGAGCATATATTCATTCAAGTGCAGCAAAGCAAGGACAGACTGATGATCATTAGGATGCAAAGTGCGATGCTGATTATGACTGTGTTTATAATGTGCTCATCTCACCTTCGAGAGCTGGGCTATTTGAGGAAAAAGCCATTTACCTGAGAAGGCAAGGCAGCCATGTGAGAAAATGCTACACTGAAGCTGCTTAGTTTGATAGCATCTGTGTAAATGGCATTTAATGACATTTTCAGTTGCATCTTCAGAGTTATGTAAGCAGTTGATAGATTTTGACTTCCAAACTGAGGCAGCCAGAGTCATTATCGAGCTGCTCAAATGTTAACCTGTCTTTAGTGGTCTCATTGATCCTAATCAAGCATCTGATAGCTGCCATGCCAAAATTATTGGCTTTAAGACTTCTGATAAGGGCCACTTATCTGGAATAATCTCAAGTTTTGTCCAGTCTGGAAAAAACACTGATGAAGAGGTGAAGAGGTGAAAAGGTGAAAAGCACATACCAAATAAGATGCAAGTGTTTGCTCTTGATTATACATAAAATGCACTTCAAAACCTCATTCACATTACTTGTTCTTCTTTGCATTCTGCAGCTCACAGTATTAAAAAACATGTTTCAGAAATACAGTTAATAGCCAGAATACCAGTTTTCAAAAGGTTGGAACCCCCACATACAGCACACTATTTAGGATAAAACGTATGTTTGCTTCATATTTTATCTGATATCCCTTCAATTGCATTAATATAAACCTACTGGGAGTCAAGGCCATGTGGTCTGTGTAAGCTGAATTACTACATCCTCGTTCAGTGGCTGTAGTGCACTGTTTTTCTTTCAGTGAGATCACTTGAATGTGTAGGATGAAAATATAGAGAGAAAACATTTTAGTTTAGACAATAATCCATGAATTTAAGGCAAATGAGTAATTACAAATCGAGTGTTACAGAGATCCATTTCACATTATTGACTTATCAGTGCGTTTGTTGGTTATATTTTCTTTCCTTTTATTGACAGTTGCCATCGTTACAGAGGCTGGGCTGGTGTCCTAGGAAACCATGGAGCTTTTGTAATAGACTGCATTAGAACTGTGTATATATATTGTGTGTATGTGTGTACTTGTGTGTGCGTGTAATGGATCACACACCTCTTTCTGGTAGAAGCCACTTATAATGAGGCACAGTGAAAGAGAAGAAGATACAACGAAACAAATGAGCAGGAAAGGAAAAAAAGGACCACAAGCAGCACAAGTTTGCATATGACAATAGTTCATCATGTCGTCATGCAAGTGAATGGCAAAACAGCAGGCGTTACGGGAAAAAAAGAATAAACATCAAGCTCAGATAGATCAAGATCTAGATCTAGGTAGAATACTATTTCATATCTAGTGTCCAACAGTAACGCATGAACAATGAAACAAAAGAGGCATCAAACCTTTTCAAAATTACACACACGTACAACATATGAAGGCAAGAACACTAAGTATTCGTCATGTCCCTCTTGAGTGCAGTTCTTTGAAGCTTCCTGTCACTGTAACAACAAGGAAAGAAAGAAAGAAATCTAACATATTAACAAGTGTAGACTCAAAGTGGCTGTCACCATCTTGGTTTTTTGGAACCAGAGGTGACCGTATTTGGATGGCAGGTTGGAGCTGGGGAGGAGACACAAGTTTACATACCACCTGACTTCTTTGTGCAACCAGTGGAGTCGCCCCCTGCTGGCCTTTATGTAGAATGTAGGATTAAGGCACTTCCTCATTGGCTTCACTTTTCAGGCCCAGATGCTCTGTCCACTATTGATACAGTCTATGAACATGACCGACTCATGGGTGGATCACAAGACATGTCTGCAATGGTAATGTAGACTATACAGAGTTACAGAACATGCAGAAGTTGTTTTCAAGTGGAAATGCTGAAATCTTACATTTTTAATGTACAGTGAGCAGAAATCAAATCGTAGAAATGTAATACATTTGATGAAAGATATGTAGCACGTCAAATTTTAGAGTTATGGATGTTTTTAATTTCTGATACCTGAGCTCTTCAAATGCGTTTTCACCGAAAATCTTGAAATGCGGCAATCAATTTTAGCCTCATCCCATGAAAGACTAATAGGTCATTAAAGACATGAGGAGAGCAGGAACCATCTACCCCCTCCCTTCTGTTTGACACATAGATAACATGTCAACCCAACCATCATCCGCTCAGCTGCAGGGAGCATCTGGGGTCAAGCTGTGTATGTGTGAGTGGAGGAGGCAGATTTGAGTAATTGAAATAGGTATCTTTAAAAGGATCTAATTTTTGGCTGTTTGTGTCACTTTGACATAGCGTCATATCCCTGCTTCCCCCGCCCTCCCTCCTCTCCGCTGTGTGTGCTGCTGATGTTCAGTGTCGGGGCTCAGACATTAACATGCGGCAGCCATCCAGGCCCCTCAGTCCCTGCGGTAATTGGAAAGCCGTCAGCAAGCCGTTGTTTCGACGGAGAAGGGGACAGAGAAAGAGAGGCTGTGTGAGATGGGGAGAGCAAGAAAAGCAATAGAGAGTTGGCCTGAGAAAGAGACAAACAAGGCTTGAAATGAGGAAAGAGGTAGACAGAGGGATGGAGAGAAGAAGGGGAAAGGACAGAGGAGGCTGGAATCAGGTGTATGAAAGAATGAAGGCTATGAAGTGACTGATAGAACATGCCAGGGGAGGAATGGCAAGTGACTGAAAGAGGTTGAAAGGTGGATAGACAGGCATGAAGGGGATTAGAGGTTTCTAGTGTTTCAAGGAAATGTTGCAGAGAATAGCATCAAAGTCCCAGTCCAGGACATAATCAGGTTACAGTGAATGAACAGTGAATTTGTTTGTAATACATGCAAACGCTCTCTCAGATCAGGTGGATGTGAACATCGAATTTTCCTGTTGATTGTCGTTATGTTATAAGTGATATTTGTGGCATGTGCTTTTGATGTGTCTCAAAATATGCTCGAGAGAAACGCTCTGACAACACAAGCAGCAGAATGATGCTGATGATGAATGAAGACTAGGCGGAGCTCTGCCGCTGCTGTATTAGAATTCACCGCCAGAGAGAGAGAGAGAAGGAAGGAGAGAGAGAGGGAAGATGCAATGCGAAGAAATGTTAAGGAGAGGCATAAGAGGGTGAAATGGAAGCAAGAGAATGAGAGAAAGAAGGAGGGGATTCAAGGCAAAGAGACAGAGGGAGGAGCGACAATTAAACCAAATGGGCTGGAGCTTTTTGCCCCCCGCCCCACTGCACACAAGCACACACACACACACACACACACACACACACACACACACACACACACACACACACACACACACATGCACATGCTCTCACAGCCTGCCTCAGGGAGCCATGGCGCATGCACGCTCGCAGGCAGACAGGCAGGAGGAGATCAATCGTGCTGTGGGACTAGCGTGTGTATATGAGTGTCAGCGATGTGTTAGCAACATGCTGGTAGTGGCGTATGCCATGCTAGCGGAGGTGCAATCTTAGCAGGAGTGGAGGGGGCTGTCTGTGTATGTGCCTGTGCGCACGGCTAGAATGCACACAGAGGGCTTGTGGTGTGTGAGTGTGAGCGAGCCGTCAAAGGGGAGGGTAGCCACGGAGCGCAGCAGCAGCAGCAGCAGCAGCAGTAGCAGCAGCAGCATTGCCAGAGTGTGTGTGAGTGTGTGTGAGCGAGCGTGTGCGTGTGAGGGGTGGAGGGGAGAGGAGAGGCAGACACGGCAGGACTCCCGGGAGAAGAAGCGGGAGTCGGGGAGCAGACCCAGCCTCTCTCCTCCACAGCAGGAGAACCAGGACCCAAGGACGAGGCAGGATCCGTAGCCCAGCCTGGAGCAGCTGAGACTGGTGACACACGGGGGATCTCTGTCCCTCTCTGGAGGGGAGGGGGGGGTGGGGGGGCTTCTGCTGGAACCCTAACTCAGGATGTGTTTGACTAAAGGGGGCTTCCAGACAGATCTTACAGACCCACACAGAGGAGGAAACAGTGCTGTCCCTCTTACCGTTAAACATTTCGGCTTCTATCTCGGTTAGGATGCGGGGGAGAAGGGAGAGATAGAGGGAGAGGGTAAGAGGGAGCAAGAAGGATATTGTCTGTGCTATTAAGGAAGAGAGGGAATAAGAAGAGGAGGAGGGGGAGAGAGTGCTTGGGGAGGAGTGTACTCTCCTCTCATGACTCTCCCATGGACCACTGACTGTTGACTGTTGAGCGGCAGGCGCTGGGACTTGTTTATGAATCCCTCCCCTGCCCCCGTAACAACCGGGGGTGTCACCAGGTTGCTGTCCCGCTGACGACCATGTCGGTGACCACGGGCTTCAGTTACCAGCTCCCTGGAATCACCACAGTAACATATGTGTTTGTTTACAGCCCTGGCTCAGTGCAGCGAGACCCAAGCCCCCCTCATCACACCCCTCCAGCGCTGACAGGCCCCCGCGGGCCCAAACGTAAACTCTACAGTGCTGTCCCAGGACGTACCTTCATCGTGGTCAAGCCCTACACGCCTCAGGGGGAGGGAGAGATCCAGCTGAACCGTGGAGAGAGAGTCAAAGGTAGGCTGTCTACTATTATTTGTGTCACTACAAGTTTTATTCCCTCACTTGACCTTCTACAGTGATCACTACTCCTTGACCCTGCTCCTGTTAATATCCTGTATTTCATAGCACGTCAGCAGCTCTCTGTCACCTCTGCTGATGTTTAGGATGTCCTGTAAAGTTCATGGCTCCATGTGGCTTTCATGAGTGTCAGAGCTGGGATTGTTGCAGAATAAGAAAACGTTGATATGCTCTTATACTTGTCAGATACAAAGCGCACCATTACTTCACTATGTTTTTGGCTGCAAAGCAGTTATGTAATCTCTCAACCTGGAAGTCATTTCAGTGTCGTTCGAGCTTGACATTGTGAAGTATCATTTCATTCACTTTGTAAATGTGCTGTTTTCTGCTTTACACAGAGGTGCCGTGGCTTCGCTTTTATGTGTTTGTGTGTGTGCTTTTGTCTCCATCCATGCTTCACTCAAGACTATGACTGTAATGACGTAGAAGGTAAACTCCATAATATTCTTCTCACCCTGCATCTCTCCTGTCCACTTCAGTGTGTCAACCCTACACCTACAGTGTAGCACTTCCTGGTCCTGTTTGAATCGAACTTGAGATGTGTGCACAATCTCACTGTAAATCTGTGATCACTTCAAGGAGAGGGCATGCAAATTCAAACAGGTCCCGTGTGCTTTTGGTTGTTGGTATGCATACACAAGCTGTGTCCTTCCTCCTCTCTGAGAGTGCTTCCCCCTGAACATACAACTGCTTTTCTTCCTCCTCTTATCACCTGTCCACAGACACCCAGCTCCACATTGACCCCACACCCTACATCCTGCCACTTCACATATATCACCGTGGATCAAACCCACATTAGCTTAATGGAACCAGTTCCCTCATGTCCTCAGAAAGGCTGGAGAGAGAGTGGCTGCACTCATGCTGAGACCTCTCATGTTCCTTTCAGATCTACGGAGGCACAGGAAGTACAGATTAAGGGTCAATTTGGAATTTCGATTTGGATTTTGTGCAGAAAAACACAACAAACACACACACACTCATGGACAAACTCTTATCTCTCTCTTTCTCAGAGACATTCTGTAGCAAACAACACACAAAACACTAGTCTATACCCATTGACAAGACCACCTCTCTCCGCCTGGTTATATACTGAAGCATTCCCACCCCTGCCTAGATGTTTTCTGTCTTCCAGCTTCTCTGGCCTTAAAAGTGTTTACCAGCGGACCTCCTCCCGTATGCTTTGATGCTTCTTCTTTTTAGCATTGTGTCTGTTTTATGGAAACACTGCCGTCATTTCACAGGAATGACTAAAGCGGACGATAAACAATTCAGATTGAACAATTCATGTTTTTGCTGAGCAAAACTGAATGATACAGCATTGTTTGGAACTGTGATGCATACTGATGTTGACACAAATGTTATCGGGAATGTGATGACTCAACAGCAGCCAGTTTGCCTCCATCTACTGAATGGATCTGCTGTCACTGGTTTTTCTGTTGGTGCAGCTGAATCCATAACCCTGCCACTAATGTGAACACACAGTGTTTTGCCGTTCTTTCATGTTGGCCATGCAGGAAACAAGCTTACCGTCGCATGGCTGCCAGCACCATGGCCCAGCCAAGTAAACCATCTGGCTCTGTTATGCAACACTGACCATCATAACCATTACTGTGTTGCATTCACTATGCTCCTGTAGTCCTGGGATGTAAACTGAGAAATTCATCATCGATATCAACTGGTTGTGGAGCAGCTTAAAGCCCGTGCAGCTCAGGTTCTGTGTTGTTGTGTTCAGGGAATGACCGTCCCTCCTGGTGCACACATAGGCAAGGCCTGAGAAGCAGCTTCCTTTAGGGATGGATGACCCTTGATTTGATACATAATGCATTTCATCTAATCTGCATTCATAAATGGATGAGTTGCTAATAGTGATAGAGCTCATTTGCAATGGAAGACAAGAGGAGGTAAGGCGAGTGAAAGAGGGGGGAAACAATAGGAGGATTTATTTCTTTATCTTTTCCTGTCTCATCCTCCCGATTAAGGAGACAAAATGTTGATTGGCCCCAAGTCGAGGCTAGTTTACGTTGGTGCATGTGTGAATGTCTGTGAAGTCAACATCCACAGCATTGTTTGTACCTGAAAGCTAACTCCAATCATGCGTCAGACTACAAACACGTTGATGATTCAGTTATTGTTAGATAATTAGACTCTTCATACCCCCCACCAACTCCCCAAACACACACATTCGCACACACAGTCACTCATACACTCATCTCTGTCTTCCTGTTCCTATCTTCACTCTTGTTAATCACCAGCCACACCAGAGGAGCATCTTTATGATGAGATTAGACTGGGTAAATCTCAATAAAAGCTTTTGTCTGTTTGTGTGTGTATGGGACATGTCTTAGCGTCCATGCTCACATCCTGTATGTGAGCGTTAGTTTAACTGTCTGTTAGCTCACCTGTTAGTTGGACAGACTGGTGGCCTGTTGAGGTAAAGAATGTTGTTGCTGTACAGGGAAAGATGTGTCACACTGTGTAGTTTCTTGGAGACCAGTGGTTTGTGTAGCTCTCAGCAGTAGACAGTAGCACATTTCTAGGCGCTAAGTGTGTTTAGAGCTAAGCCTTTTTAATGGGATTCTTGAAGATTTAAGAATTGCACAATATGATGATTTCTTGTCTGCTTTTTTGTAGTGAAGGATGAGCATCTGGCTTTAGATGGTAAATACAGCAGAGCATTACAGCAAAACCCCCCATAGCACTTTGTTTTACATAAAACACACAGTTGAACTAACAGGTTCTAGACTATAATGTCGCTGAATAGGACATTTGTCTTACTATGAAAGCCTTGACGTGATTGTGAATATTAGTTGGTATTTGCTCACTGTAAGATAATCATCACAATTTGGGTGAAAACAAATTTCTGAATTTAATGAGAGCGAGCAATTATAACCAATTTCATTTTGCATCTGAAGAGTGCTTTCAAATTCCAGACCCAATTTTAGGTAAACTGAAGAGTTTCCTTAATTGTTTACTGTTTTTTGAACAGCACAACAGTTTAGTTGCAGTGTACAATAACCAACTGAAACTGAAAGCTTCTCTTATGTCCTGTTAGAAATCCTTATAGTATGTACTTCATGCTGTGTAAGTATGGAAGCGTATTGACAACAAAAGACTGGAGAGAGCACATGTTGAATCAGTAAACCCAGCCACCCCATTTTTGAGGGCGGTGCTCTGCTCAGAGGTGAAGCTCATTCATACATATTTTTCTTAGAATCGTTCTGATCATTTTATCTGTTAAGATTAGTTATAAAAACTTTAAAAGAAATTAGACAACCTTACATCTGGTTCAGAAAATCAAAGCTAACACGGCCACTGTACAGCCAGTAACTACTTTTACATTTATTTTATAGATTCATTCAAATTTAAAACTCAAAATGACTCCATACGGCTGCATACTCACCGCCATAGTAGCATATAAACTAGATCGCTAACACCTTCTGATTTTGTATTTTTGAAAAACACCTGTGTCGCCAACTGGTGGTAAAAAGGAACGCCGCTGTCCTAGCTTTTATTTTGAAAGTCCAAGGAAGCGTCTAACAGGATGTCCCTTCACTTCATGGTCAAATTGCACAGATGATGCTCTGGGTTTGAGTTTGCGCTGAGACGATTCCCAAACTGAGCGCGAGCAGCTTCGATCCTTACGAGCGTGATTGCAGGTAAAATGCAGTTACACAATTCCTCCTGCATGCTCACTAAATCTGTTACGCTCACGATTCTGACCTTCGCCCACAAATCTAATTCTGCTGCTTAAGAATCCATGCCTGTGCACTCTCAAAGGTTTACTTGCTGACTCAGCAGTGCTCAGGTTTGTTTTATGCTTTTGTCGTCAATATACTTCCACACAGCACCAACATACAGGAGTGTATGTTGTGGTAAGACCTTAACTGTAGACAGCCATTAGATATGTTTGTGTTTGAGCATTGTGGTTTTATTCATTTGTTTATCATATTCATTGATGAGCATATACATTATAATGAACAAAATGACACCTTTTTTTTTATCAGTTATGTATTCATTCATGTGATGCCTTGTAGCTGACATACCATATAACGAAGACGATGACGATTGTGCCGGTGGCATTAATGCTGATGAACATGAAGGTAAAATTAATTTTTCTTTTTAATTTTTCAAGAAGGATGACGAAGTGGTGGAAACTGTAAATCATTGAGAAGACACAGTTATGTACCATTGTGCTACTGCAAATTAAATGATGTGGACGTTGCAGACTTGTGCTCTGTCCAGTGATCTCAGTGAATATTAGGGCTTATTTTCAAGTTCATAACTTTGATCTATGCTGGGATCCAATTGAAAAAAATAATCCTGTTGAGATAATGTGTACATGGAAGGAAGACTTTGACTTATGATTCCACATTTTCATCCTTCATTTCCATGTAGACTAGCACAGGTAGATGCACATATATAGTAACCCCAATGACAACAATAGATGAGCCAGTTCCTCCTTTTGGAAGAATTTTTCTGGAAAATCTCCCAGCCTTCACTCAGTGATTGTCAGTCCATTGGTCTGCTGTCTGAGATCAATTTCTCTAGACAACCTTCGTCTAGACAAACAGCCCCGCTGTCCACCATTTAGCAGGGTCATCCACATCCAGCTGTCCAAGCAGACTGTTAGTCTCAGGTAATGACATCTGTTCGTCCTTCCTCGCTCGCTGCCACTGGACCACAAAACTAGCATGTACTTGGTATTGTGTGTGTTTGTTTTTTCATGATCACTTTGGTACATTCCATTAACAGGTTTTCCAGCCCATCCCCCCACCCTTTACCATCCCCTATACTCATACCCCTGCTCGCCCCTGTGTTTGTTTCTGCTCTTCTCCTTCATTGATGTAATCTGATCTCATCATCTGGATGGACATCTTTTGAAAGGCCACTTACTATCGCCATGGTAACAAGAGGGACACATGTCACTGCAACCTGGTCAAGCTTTGGTCGCACACTTGTGCGCCGATGTGCACTCACACTCGCACACACAAACCAGTCAAACACATGTGCGCACTCGCTCAAACTCACAACACATAACGGCAGGTGTAGAGGTAACACACCGGAGCATAAACACATTCAATGAAACAGATGTGTGTATCAACATGCTGCCGCCCCCATCCGGGAGCATGAACTGCACGTTCGGGACATTCTTCTCCTCAACAAGGTGACACATTTAAGAGCATGCTTCCGTAACAATGTATTACATCACACACACACACGTACACACACACACACACCACGTACACCCTCTCCAAACGCCATTATAAATCTTGCAGACAGCCATGAAAATGAAACCAGCGCAAGTAACATTGAGATTAGACATTCACAAACATGATTAATGGGCTTTGGCCGCGCCCAGTGTGTGCAGAATATTAACACTGCTATGGGCAGTGGAGGATACCTGGACCAGTTATACCGATTCAAACACACACACACACACACTGGGTTTTAATGGTCTAGTTTCACACAGGTATAGAAAGCGGTTATTACTGCTGTTATGATCTCTGGAAACACACACAGTAGCTGAACCATTTGCGAATGCTGGCACACACTGATCACCTGTCGTAGAACTGCAAAAGCTTTCTGTGGAACCGTTGCCTGTACGTATGCTTCCCCTCATCTACTTAATTATCTCCAACAATAGTCACATATATACCTGCACTGATGTGCATGTGTATTTTGAACAAGGCCACGAGCCAGTCGATAATACAAATGAAGCTGTGCACAATGCATTATGTTTTTGACAATACAGCTTGCTATTGTTAAGACTAAAATGCATATGCATCTGCCCGTTACTAAGCAACAGGTGCTTAGTGCATTACAGCTCTGACATGTCATTTTAAGACCAAAACACAAACGATAAAAATTATGCCTTTAGCAAGTTTAAAAGAATCGGTTGGATTCTGAGAAATAATCTTTTACCTGCACACTTTTTCTTAGATTTTTATGAACATCTTCCCTCCATTTCATCGTTCTATCTTGTACTTGCAAATAAGGATGGATGAGAGCCTGTGTGCTAAGTGCTGAATTTAGACTAAATTTCATTGTTGGCTTCCGACAGTGAGCTTAGGTTGAATTAATTAGACTTCTCTGTCTGGTAGTCGCATGAAGTGTACGTTGTGTGTGTGTGTATTTCTGTGTATGTGCAAGTATGAGCCCTCACTCCATTGCTGTTTGCGTCACGAAGCGTGTGTGTGGTGCGCGCACGTGTGCAGATGTGTAAGTGTACGTCTGCCTGTGTGCTTGCCTTTGTGTGTTTGTCTTTGTGCAGCACAGTGTAAGTAATTGCCTCCCACAAGTTAGATAAACAGCATCCTTCAAGTATTCAGCAACCAGCTGTCATATCTGAGGCACATATGGAAGAAGTGTCTCTCTCACTCCGTGTCTTTGGCTGCCCTCCTTCCCTCTGTCTGTCCTTTCTGTCCTCCTGTCTTTTATATACCTATGCTCATACACAGTATACGTAGCAGATGTACTAGCACCTCATAACACAGTGTGAGACCTTTTTGACATCACTTATCCAACCTTGGAGCTCATATCAGGGTATTTAACGCATTTGATGTTACACATCACTTTTTCAGGTGTGCTTTGTAGAATATATTGATTGGAAACCATGTTTTCTGTGATCACCTGAGATAATAAAAGATTAACTAGAGCCCCAGAAAACAAAGTGTCATATTCCTGTGATTCATAAGCTTTCATTCTCACTTTCACTGAGATACTGGACAGGAGAAGTGCAGCCACGTGTACTGTTCAGTTATATATTGCCATTTTTTCCCGAGGTTAAAATTGTGAGCGCTGTTTCCCTGAATTTTCCTTCCGGCTAAAATAATGTTCTAACCCTTCTTACGCACTCTTAAATTTGTGAGCTGTTTCCCAAAAGCTTCCTTATCACTGATTACAAGTACCTTCCTACCTCCTAGCTGCACCTTGTAAGGCTTCGCTCTTCTTCAGTGTGAACCATAGATGTGAACAGTGTAGCTACAAGAGAGATGAGCAACCGTTTCAGATACTGAAAAAGCCCACTTCAAAAATATTCCTATATGTTTTCATCCGCCTCTTAACACCCCTAAAGGAAAGCTAGAGACACCACGAAAGATGATTGATAGCATAGTGTAGTCTGCACGGGGGTATTTGAGGTTTGGAGTGTGTGTCTCATGTTCCCCATGAGAAATGAATGTGATCACAGTATGGACCTGAGGCTAGTCAGTTTATTAACAGATTTCACTCATTGGTCATTCATAATGTTCCAAGATCTGCGTGTGTGTCTGTGTGCGTGTGTGTGTTCGTGCGTGCGTGTATGTGTGCGTGTGTGTGTGTGTGTGTGTTATTGATACTGGACAGGGTCACAGGCCTAAGGCAAGGACAATGATGTCACAGCTAACCTTCTAGCTGTCCAATCAGAGTAGCAGCGGGGTGCAAAGTCCCGCCCCTGCACCTACCTGCTCCCTGCTGAACACACCACCTGTCCTCCTATTACACTCTCATCCTCTTTTTTTTTTTCTCATTGTTCGTTTTCCAAACATGCACATACGGTGCACCCTAGCTCACAGGATCATCTCGCTCTTACCCTCTCATTGAAATTAAAACCTACGCTCGCATAACACGTGATTTCCTGAGATTTGGCCTCACACAAAATGCTAATTAGAGACACAAGAGAAACAGCAGTTGCAGAGTTGATCAGTATATGAATAAACATGAAGAGGAAAACTGCTGCATAAACAGGAGCCGCTGACTGATGCAGATACATATTCAACAGAAACGCTGATATGCTTTAGATTTACAGTCACTCTGTTCAACGTGACACACACTGTTTGAGCTGGGCACGGTGAGGGCAGGGCTCAACCAACTGAGTGACTCCAGATGGTTGTTAGCAACAGGCGTTTTCTGTCCTGCACAGTGACAACCTACTTTGCAGTCATGGATGTGAAAATGCGCATGTAAAGGTCACGTCCTTCCGCGGTAGTGTCAGGTAGAGTAGCTTTTAACAAATTTTGAAAAACCTCGTGTCTTGACCTCTTCTTGTTGAGTTCTCTCTCCAAACACAACTCTCACATGCAGCCACATGCAATTTCAGTCCGCAGCAGGCTTTTTTTTCCCCCTCATGTAATAATATGTAGCAGAGGCTGCAGCGTGGGCACTGATCAGCTCATTACAGTATGTTCATTAATCACAGCATAAACACCATCACGCCATGACTGGTCAATCAAACGATCAGGTGTGATTAACGACTCCACAACAAACAATCTATCACTGATCTATTAACAATCAACAGACAATCAATGGTCGGTCTACAGCTACTCAATCACTGGCTCACCCTGATGGAGGACTCCATTATTTTTGCTTCCTTGCCGCTCAGTGTACCAGGTGATAACATCTGGATATGACTTTTTTCATATCGGTGCCTTTTGATGTAGCTTTTCTTGTGTGTGCTCATGCATGCGTATCAATGATAATTCGCCATTGTGTTTGATATATGTTCTCATTTCTGAGCCTGGCTTTTATGTGACGCAAGGAAACAAAAAGAAGCCAAGACAGAGGGTGTAACTATTAGGTAGCCTGTTCTATTTCTGTCTCCACCTGAGGGCTGATACAGAGGGAGAGAAAGAATGAGAAATGGAATAAAAAGCAAGTGAGAATGAAAGAAGAGGAATGTCATGTAGCTCCCCTGAAGCCCAGGAGGGAGGGAGGGAGGGAGGAAAAGATATGAGAAGAGAAGAGGGATCCCTTCTAGTCAGCCTTGGAGTTTTCCTCCCTCCTCTCTTCCTCTTCCTCCTCCCACTATAATTTACAACACTTCCGCCCTCCTCGCTCTTCCTTTTTTTCTGCAGCCTTCCTCGTTTTGCGCCACTCTGCCGTCATTCACAAAAAGGCATAATTTCTCAGTGACTCCATTTTTTTTCACCAACTTGTCAAGTCTTTATTTCTTTC
The DNA here is from genome assembly GCF_051107435.1 of Chaetodon auriga. NCBI lineage: Eukaryota > Metazoa > Chordata > Actinopteri > Chaetodontiformes > Chaetodontidae > Chaetodon > Chaetodon auriga. The sequence continues at coordinate 15,086,952 of NC_135079.1, read as the reverse complement.
ACCCCCCCCACCCCAGACTCAGTTGAATACTGATGAGCCTGAGACTGCACCACTCTGTCGCCCTCTTTTAGGCAAAAGAGGTCCTGTGAGGACAAGTCGCTGCAAACCACAGCACACATTTGACTCAGAGCAGTGTGACTGTCCCTCTTCCTTCATATTTATTGGCTCTCTACTTCTTTCAGTATGGGTCCACTCTTGGGTCCACTCTCCCTTTTTCACATCATCCTCTTAATTGCCAGCCACCTCCACTTCTCTTATTCCATTTCCACCTCCATCCTTATACTTCATTTTCTGTCTTTCTGTTTTTCTAACCTGTTTTGCTAACAGCTACTATATCTCAACACGCTCTCATCCCAGGGCGTCACGTACCGAGGCTGCTTTGTCACACTCCTCGGCATCTCGTACCGATGCACGAGGTACCCTTTAGCATCTGGGTGCGATGCTCAAAGCCTTTCTAACAAGTGGTTAATGTTGTTAAACGCCTGCATTTTGCTAATATTTAAGCACCAAAACTACTTGGTTATGTTTAGGAAAACATTGTTGACTTCACACACGGACGTGAACCATGGTCTCCTGGGTAACCACTCTACCCCGACTTCCACTTGTGTCTAATATTGCTAGGGATGGGTTTACGTCAGAGTTAGTTGAAAGCCCGTGTGTGTCACTGTGTGTGTGTGTGTGTGTAAGCAGACTTGTGTCTCTGGCTACGTCCCCCTTGTTTCATAAAGATGCAACTCGGCTCTCTCTCTATTACACTGAATTGAACTGAGGTTTAATAAAGAGCGCAGGGATCCAAATCTAATAACAGCTCCACTCTGGTTATTGGAATGCTCTCCACACTCACCTTCACACGGTTTGTGTCACGCACACACACGCACGGCTGTGTAGGCTTAAATATAAACCTGCACTTTATTCAGAAAAACCTTACTCAGCACTCTCTTTCACATTATATTACACTTACTGTACATCACGTGCAAACACAAACAGTAGTGCTGTAAATTGTTTTCAGTAAAGCATCACAATGTTTTTTTTAACTGAGAATAGTGGGATCCCCACATGGGTGCAGGACCACAGGTGATATATTATCATCAAATAATGTAAATACTCTTAAACTTAAACGTCTCAGTCTCCTTTAACTTAAACCTGATTTTTGAAACTGTTGGTTGAACACACCTCTCAACACTGGTGGTCAGAATGCTGAGTGTGTGTTAATTACACTGAAGAGACACAGAGGAAAGTGAGAAGCAGAGCACTGGGTATGAAATGAACAGCAGAGAGCAGCATCAGAATTGTGAAAAAATGACATTAGCCTGTGTTCTGTCAGACAGCTCCGGGTTACAACTATTTAAATGCGAGTGAAAGCGAATGCCATCAAGAACAAGAAGAACAAGATACTAGATGTTCCTGCTTGGTAGCTTACTAATTGCTGTCATCTCTTCAATCTGTCCCTTTGCTTTCATGTCTGCATTATGCAACTGTGGAATATGGCTGCAGAAATTGTGCAGGTTATCTCTTTAAATGTGGTTCTTTTGGGTGTATCATGAAAATGAATGATGTCTGTCTGAAGACCATCGTTAAAAAGTGCAGACTGGAGAAATGAAAAGGCAAGTGACATAATTTTTGCAGAGCAGTTCAATGGAAAGCATCAAGAAGAGTATACAGCAAGAGAAAGGCTGTCTGAACACTCCACAACGGTAGCATGACGCAGCATCTCTACCTTCATTCAGCAGGCAGTTGCATAAATACACAGTTTTGCTCAATTATATAATTATCATCCTTTAATGTCGCTACATCCCAGCATCTCCATTTGGTTTGTGACTAGTGATATCGGAGTTGAAGTTTCCCTGTCTTCGTTTCAGCAGATCCAATGTGTGGAAATCTTATTGTGGCATTTTATTGAAATTGGCAAGTCTTCCATGGCATCCCTGTCTGAATCAGTGTGAGTGCATCAGTGGCAGAAAGCCATCAGCCTCTCTCAGCACAGCTGCAGCCTTTATTGTCTGCTCCTGCAGGCAAATACAGGCGTTTGACGCACCCACTGTTACCTGTGTGTGTGTTTTCAGGTCTACTCCTGTCTTCACCAGCTGATCATTCATTCATGACAGTCGCCCTCACTCTGTATGACTGCGTGCGTGCATGCGTCTGTCTGTGTGCAAATGCTTGTTATGCGAAGAAACAAAGACGATGAGAGAGGGAGAAAGAAAATGAATGACTCAGCTCAAATCAATAGAGCGAAGCAAAGCAAGAAAATGAAAATGAGCTCAATCGGTGGTCACGTACACATACGCGCGCGCGCGCACACACACACACACTCGAGCAGGGATGCATTGAAGCTTGCAGGCAGGGTCTGTGAAGAGTATAAATAGCTCTGCATCCTCACTGATGCTATTTTTAAACCAGGAGCCGTGACTGACTTCACCAAGGGCAAAACTCCGAAGTAACACGCACACACACACACACATACACACACACCCATACACAAACACAACAATACCGCACCAGACTGTTCACCAGACAGCAGACTTGTTGAACAGTCATCAATAACTATGCATCTGTTTAAGCGTTGCTCTTTCCTTTTTGTCAGCTTGTGTCTGTCTTTAGCTGGCTCTCATCTCTCTTTGTCATTGCTGAATGCGAGCCTCTTTCTGTCACATTCTTTCTCTTTGTTTCATTCTCTGGGGCTCTCTATTATGCTACTCTCCTTTCTGGTCACATTTCATGCTTCGTTTGTATATTATTTCTATATAAGCTCAGGATTCTCTATTAATGGCCCAGTGAGATGTGGTACTGTCTGCTGTGGGAACTGGCTGTGAATTTCGATGAGGCTTTACAATACAGTATGTTGGAACATACAAGGTTTTACTGCACAATACACCTGACCAGTTACAATGTGCTTTGTCCAGCCTGTGAAAAGATAAAAATGTGAGTTTATGTGTATACTGGTATTGATGATTGTCAGCGCAGGAGAAATCAGGCAGATCAGACGTTCTCCCGTTCTATATGTGATGGGTTTTTTTTGTTTTTTTTTATCATCAGGAATCCTGTGGATGAAAACATCTAAGGGTTAAGGGGTCAAGGGGGAGTGGTGAGGATGCAGATTAAGCAGACACAAGATAAATCACTTCTGATTTCAACACTGGTTTTCAGAAGGTCATCTCTGAGTAATAGCTTGTGCCGCATTTTTGTGCTCCTTACTTTCGTGTTTATCAAATAATGGATGATCGAAATTCTGTTTAAAGATGTGGATAAGATCTGGATGCAAACTTCACATCTTGCACCGCCTTTGGGTGCGCTCGTCTTAAGCTTCAGGCAACTTTACAGAGAAAGGTCTTCAGCTCGGGTTCGGTTTGAAGCTTCGTTGTAGGTGACGGAACAAACAAAGCAGCCGCATTAACTGCAGTGTTTTGGATTTCTCTCACAATAGGTTACTTCATCGGGTCAAATGTGTCGGCAAGAAATGAGAAATTGTGTATCGATGACCATCAGATACAATTCTTGTCATCATCTTCTTCTGTTGAGTTTTTCGGTGGTTTGCATCCTTCAGTCTCGAATAAGAATTTGGCATGAAAAGCATGAGTTCATGGAGCCATCCTGTTAGGTGGAGACATCCCAGGGTGGTTGTGGTAGTGTGATGGTGTGGGAAATGTTTTTTGCACAATTAGCACATTAGAGTTCCCGATACCCACTGATGGATGGCTGAACAACACAACACAACATAACTTAACACTGTGGATGACCATGTCAGTCCCTCATGGCTGCAGTTTATCCACACTGCCAGCATGATGACGCACCATGGAACACTGCACTTATCCTCAGGAAAAGTTTTGAGGAACACTCCTTTTCAAAGGTGGACATAGTCGAGTACAGTATATAACTGTGTGTATGAATGCATGTGAACATATGCTGTGTCTTTTTCCCCACTAGTTTACCTGTGGAGGTGATTATGAATCAGCATGTGGCAGTTCACTGCTTCTAGTGACACAGTCAAGATAAGCCTGACCTGTTATTATGCAGTAGAGGGAAAAGCTGGTGCCCAGCTGAGGTGTTGATTGCCTTATGTACTAAACTGTTGTTTAATTAAGCCCCAATAGATCTCCACAGAGTGCAGCACAAAGCAGAAACAAATGGAATTTATTGTTTTGCACTGAAGCAAATCTTCTTAAAGACAGCATTCAGTCTCCATGCCTGAAGCACCCAACTGCAGTATTGTGTATTCCTTTTCTTTCCCAAGCTCAGCTATCACCGATACAGTTGTTCAATATAATTATAGTTTTGAACTACAGAAACTTAAGCTGTATGTTTTCCCTGACAGTGTTTGCTTGAGCGGGACCTTTTTCACATCACACCCTAGCTGCAAAAAAAGGAAAGTATCAGCATCACCAAAGGTTTGCCAAGGTCATCCATGAACCTGTAAGAGCATCTGAAGGGCTAACTGTCAAACACCTGTGTGGTTTATCAGAGCTGCTCTCTGCGCAGTGACCAGTGAGCTTTCAGACACTCATCTAGAAATACTTTATCTCAGAAACGGACCTAACAACACTGCTCAGAGTGGGTGAGCGAATACAGTTGTTGGAAGTCACCAGTGTTTTCAGACTGCTGCCAAGTCAAAACCACAGCCTGCGCTTTCTCAAATGCAGTTTCATTGCGAAGCTCAGGAGTGAGTGCTTTGAAAAGTTCTTGCAAACTTGCACAGTCTGTTTACAGATTTGTTCTGTTTGTCTGTAGAACCCTTAATTTTGAGAAATCCAAAATGCCCTTTGTCACACGAGGACACCAGCCCAACTGATTGTGTTAAAGGGGTTCAGTGTGGAGACCAATAGCATCAATTTGTCTTCTGTCAAAAAACTTGTCCTTAAGCATTTTCCCTCGAGTACAACTGCAGTTCTCCACTTGGCCGTGGTCCCGAAGCGGTCCGGTTGGACACAAACATCAACATGGCACACATATTGTAAATCCTCCTGCATAGATATGCACTGTTTGATTTCCTTCCTGCCACTTGGCTCCGGTGAGCACACATCTGATTCACAGGGACAGTTGTCATGCCAACACAGTGTTGGCAAGCACCAAAACAGAGATGCAGTGTAAGGTAGAGGCGACTCAGACGGCACGGAGCTCATGTGAGGACGTGCACATACTGTACTATACTGCCCTTTTGCTGTGTGGACGTACACATGCATGTTTGTGCCAGATATAAAGTGAAGCCAATGACTGCGTTAACTTACTTAAATACAGAGTGTCACTTAATGCTGTGATGTAGACAGGCTGTTTTGATTAAGGACTTGTGTTAGAGTGGCAGTAAGATGTTGTTTACAGTGTTTATGTTTTTCTGTGTTTATGCAGCCTCTCTGCTATCAAATGCTGAGGGCATTGTGAGGATTATTAAGCAGTTTATGTATTCAAATCTTTATTTGCTAGTGTTTATGTGCATGCGTGCATGTTTCACTGACCTTGTCTTGACTTCACCGACGCGCTATTAATTGACTTGATTACAGTATTTAGAGTGCCAGCCTGCAGTATGAAGGCGTACATAGATATTTTTAATGTGTGAAGTCGTATATTTTCCTTGCGTTCTTACATGCCCAGTGGTCGATTCTGTCCGTATTGCCTGGCCTTGGTGTCAAGGATCAGAAATGGATTAGTAGGGGATAAGGGACGTGAGCGAGGGCACTCTAGAAGATCAATCAGAGGTCTCACCTTTTCTTTCATTTCTGTCAATTGGGAACAGAAGAGCACAGCCGGCGCTTGTCTGCTGCAGGGACACCATTGTAGTATAGACAGACACACTGACAGAGACAAAGAGGGGGACGGACACGATGACTGGGAAATCATTCAGAAACACACAGCAAAGGGGACCGGGAGAGAAAGACGTGTATAGCAGAGAGCGGAAGAGAGAGAGAGAGAGAGAGAGAATAAAAGGTTTAAACATGGAAAAAAGAGATGGAGGGAGTCTGTTCTCAGGAGACAGGCAGGGTAAAGTTGTGTTAAGCTGAGATCAGAGAGGGGGATCAGTCTATGTATCCTCTGTGTGCTGAGTGTCATGTTTTTTACAGCGGGAAGTCGATAAACAGTCATTCTCCCCCCTTGTGCGCCAGTTCTCTCTTAGCTACTGTACAGTATATTTAGGCTGGCAGAGGTGAGCTGCGCAGCAGTCAGCTGGGTTTTCACCTCCAGTCCACAAGTAAGTATCAAGATTTATAACATAATGAGCATATACTTACTTAACTCGGATTTTTAGCAGTGATCGTAAACATTTGGTTTGAGCAGCAGCGCGGCTTGTAGGGATAGCTCATTTTCTTTGGGTAGCCATTGAGAGGATTTTTTAGCTCAGGTTCTTGAGCTGTTTCCGTTGAGGATTCTTGGAACCTTGGTGCCATCTAGTGAACCAGCCTGCGTTTCCACCAGTTTTGAGAGGAACTCTTGTGATCACTGACCGCGTCATCAACGTGGTGGCATCGGGCCATGCACAGTTGAAGTAAACAGAGTCAGATGGTGGATTACATTGATTATCTGAAAACTTTTGTTCTGTTTTTGCAGACATTTGTTTTTTGTCCAAAAAACAAGCATCGACCAACTATTAATGATACGAGGACGTAGATGACTGTTGTGTGAGTAGAATGGCCGCCGCTTCCCGACCTGTAGAATATGAAGCCAGCTTTGTATAAATCACAATACTCTGCTGTTTTATTTTAACATACTCTTAACATACCTCTACATATTACTACATACTTTTTTATTTGTATATATATATATATATATATATGCTTATATATATATATAAGTGTATATATGAGGTGTAAACTTGCTGTCTACTGAATGACAATAAAGTTTGTCTAAAGTCTGAAGTCTAAAGTTTTTTGAGGTTCTGAAATGCTCCGAAAGGTTCAAAATTAGGTGCACGAACCAGAATAAAACTCATCCCCTATTGGTTAAAAGGAGGTTTCAGTGTACTGAACACACTCCTGCTCTAGCCTGTTTGTACATATGAGTCCCTGAGCAGCATTTGGACAGAAAATGATGTATTTGTTACAAGATACAGCAGTGAGTCCTGTGAACGTCTGATATCTGAACTCTTACTATCACGTCACTGAAGATCAAGTCCAGTCGGCTGCTTCTCATAGTGCCCCGGGTTACATCACTGTGACATGTCCCCATGCCAGAGTAGAATATAGTTTGGAGGAAGTCGACTCCATCATTTAGCAGCCTGTCTGCTGGCTGCAACATCATACTGCCGTATCCTAGCAACCAGTTTAGAAGAAGGGCTCGCTCAGGCAAAGCTTCAGTTCCAGCTGGTGATCTCTGAGGAGTGTGTGTGTGTGTGTGTGTGTGTGTGTGTGTGTGTGTGTGTGTGTGTGTGTGTGTGTGTGTGTTAGCTTGCTGGGATAATGAATGAGTGTTGTAGAAATGAGCGTGCTGGCTCAGTCCTGCAGGGAAGATCAATATCAACTATACATTCATCTCTAATTACCACAGCGGAACTTAGGAGGAACCTCTCTTTGTCCTTCCCGCCCTCTCGCTCTCTTTCACCATCTCTCCTTCCCTTCCTTTCTCGAGCTCCCCGTTGTCTTCTCCCTCCACTCCTTCCCTGTACTTAGAAACCTCTCAGTTTGTCTTTCTCTCTGTTTTGTCTTTCACCTCTTTAATGGCATGAAAGAGAATAAAACCTATGTTGCCCGAGCGCCTCTCTACGGTACATTAGTTGCAGACCAATAGTTTCTCATTGCAGTGTCTCTTGTCTTGTATCAGTGTTCTTTATGTGTGTGTATTTATTAAACAAAAATTTCTCTCTCTCCCTCTTTCTCTGGTCCCTCCTCTCTTTTCCCTCTTTGCACACTCCATTATAATTTAACTGGGAACATAAAAACCTGAAAATCTCAATCTGTTATATGGCTCTTTGTTCTTTTTGTCTCTTGTCCAAGGCTCTACAGGCTCCACAACCTCACAGTGATGACAGCAGGGCTTGTTTTATGACAATTTTTGATTGATTCAAACCCCCACTATTCTTTCTCTCTCTTATCAGTGCTCAGTATAGGGGAAGGAGGTTTCTGGGAAGGCACGGTCAAAGGGAGGACAGGCTGGTTCCCAGCAGACTATGTGGAAGAAGTTCAGATGAGGCAGTATGACCCACGACTAGGTAAGACATCTACATGCACACAGACACACGCGTGCGTGTACACACTGCACACACAAGTTTCTTCCTTGCTGCCATGTGTTGCGGTGGTGGTGGTGGTGGCCTTTGCTCTGTCCACGGTGCAGAAAAGACCCAGTGCCACGCATAGAGGTGATCCAAACTATACTTAGCTGGCACCATCCCACCTCCTCCTCTTGCACTAGTCATCCCCACCAGAGAGGTGAATTTCTGCACATCCAGAACAAGGCTGTGATGCCTGGGGTCACCTAGGTTCGTGCCTTTCCTTGCTGCCGGAGTGGCCCCCTGGTGTCAGTTTGTCTTGGGAGACCCCACCGTGAGCTATTACCCCTGTCAGCACAGATCACAGGGATACCCCTTCACCCTAATAAGCCAGCAATTCATGGAGGGATGAGAAACATTTATTTTATTTAAATGTAAACTGTCTTTTTCTTGGTCATTTTGTACTACGTTTGTGGACTATGAAAACGATCTCAGCTGTCGTGTAACCACCCCCACAAAATCAAACCTAGATTTTAATGAAACACTCTGATTCTGATAATCATGAAAATACTGAACCACAATTCACAAAACGACAACGACATTACTTGTGCATCTCCAGGACACACCAGTAAGACCAGTACGGGATGAAACCTGCTTCTCCACTTTCTCAACTCTACTAGTGGACTATAACCATGTTGTCTTAGACGAGAGTGGGCTGAGGTTTTAAGTGCCCTGCACGTTAATCCTCATCTAATATACAGTATGTCCTCCAGGAAAGCTTATCCAAAATTATTCTGGTTAATCTTTTGGCCTTTGTCTGGCGAGGCAAGAAAAGGATTTTGCTGACTGTTAATTTTGTGGAGCTCTGCATTGTGTATCCACTTGCAGAACATATTCCCACGTTAACTTTGGGCCACCAAAGTAAACTAACTGTAAACTAAACTGAACTTATTCTACCATTGAATACAATTTGCACTTCCTGTTTTTTCAGCGTACAGTAGATCTTCCAGTCTGACTGCGTCAGTTCAGGTGAAAGACTCTTCAAAACAACCTGTTTTTCTCAGAATATTGAAAGATTGTCCCTCTTCCCTCATTAGTTGATATTTGCCACCCATGCTGACTGTCGACTGTCTTCAGTTTTTTAACCAGTTGTCAGGCTTTTAGGGATACTTAATTAGTGCTTAACTGAACACAGGTGCACTGAAAATGTCAACCAGTTTAAAAACATGACGCTGTGCATGTGAGTGCATCAATTGCAAGATTAAGGGACATTTTTCAAGAAATGCAGCTCAAAGCTACCAGTAAATGTCATGTCAGCATTTCATAATTCACATATTCCTTACAGATGTTGTCTTGATTTAAAAACATTTTCCTTTTTCTTCTTCGTTTTTCTCATTTCCTAACATAGTATTTTAGCATTAATGAGTGTGATTGAACCTTGCACACAATTACAAATTGACTCAGTTCACTAAATTGCACTGAAACGGAGAATTACGTGTTTGTTACATTTTTTTACACTTCATGTTTGAAACAAAATGCCATCCTTAAATCCGTCCACACCGTGGATCATCAGTCTCTAATGTTCTCTGTATTCTAGCAATTATTTTGTGACAGTGCGTAAATTAGTTTTTGGTGTAACCCCTTCACCAGAAGGGCAGCTGTACACAGGAAATACAGAACCAAGAATGAAAATACACCACTTAACTGTAGAACAGGCCCAGTTTTGCAGTCACTAATGGTGAAACAGTATCAACACTGTAAATCTGTGGAAAGGTCAGCGTTTTTTTAACAACTGTTTTGTGTGAATTATCTTCCTTATTACGCACTTAAAATAAATGCTGACTATGATGAATCTGATCTGCCATCCATGCTGCTGTGACAGATTTCCCTTCAACTGGGAGCCATATTAATGGGACCACCCCCCCTTTAGTCTTACAGATTTGCAGATGGCATTTTTTTTTTCTTTTTTTTTTGCTCTGGTCTCTCTTGCAATAACATGTCCAGCATCATGAAAAACACCTGGTCATTGTGTGAAAAAGTTTAATAAGTGCAGCAAATACATATATTGGAAAAGGACAAGTATGTCATAAATATCTCCCTGTTCCTCGTGTGTTTATCATGCATCTCAGGAGACCTATTTCTGGAGCAATTGGGGCATTCTCCCTTTTCACAGGGTTGTTGAGGGATTGAGGTTACCTCAGAGTGGGTGTGAAGAGACGAGAAAGGCCGGAATCTCTAAATACCCCATTTAAATGCATTGTGAGAAAAAGATAGGGGAAGGTGGGAAAGAAAGGGCCAGATAGTGAGGGAGACGGATGGGGGAGCATACTCTAAAGGACAGCAAAGTGGAGATGGCAGAGCGTGTCTTTTAGAGAGGTAGAGAGAAAAAGGAGGAGGAGAGGGAGGGAGGGAGAGAGATGGGCCTGATATTGAGCCCCACTCACTCATAAATCCTGAAAAACTCAGAACCCTCAGATACCTTTTTCACAGGGATTGAAAATGTCTTCTGCCTTCACCGTCATTCCACTCTGACACTACGTAGTGTTGTTTCTCTCTTTGATATCAAACTGGGATGTTTGGTGTTAGCTTGTAATCATCAGGATATGTTTATTTTTCCTGTTAATGAAAAGGTTGATAATCACCAACAACAAAAAGGAGCAGCTTTAAAAACACTCCCTGAGTTACGTAGTTGTATTTAATTATCTTTTGTAATATTCCAAATATAAATCACCGTTAGTCTTTTTTCTCTTCTTGGAGTACTTTCACTATTATTATTATCAGTAATAGTAGTAGTAGTATCATTACCATTATTATTATCATTGGATGAGGAGTGTGTTTGGATGCCAATTAGCCAAACTCTTTTTTGCCCACTTTTATCAATGCAGTCAAATCAAAAAGATTAGATTTAAATCCCTCTCATCGCTTTGTTTCACTCACATATGCCATTTTACACTCAGAAATATGCCACATTACATAAAGACAAACACAGTCTAAGTGCTGTTTCACTGACGTTTTAAACCACGCCCCCCAATACAATGCCGCGCATTGTATTGCAGCATCACGAGGCTCAGAAAAAAAAAACGTTCTCCCATTCTCCCACAAAAGGACCATCTGTAGAACAATTAATACATTTTTCTGAGTGTCGCATCAGAGTCAGACTTGTATCCATTTGCTCCAATAATATTTAGAAAGTAAGTTTAAAAAAACTAGCGGGCTAATTTCAATCCATAGATTCATCAACAGTAATACAACAGCAGAGTAACACAGGATGGCACATTAACACACACACTGAAACACACTAAAACACACACAGTTGTTTATCTGTAGGCAACTCATTGAGGCGTCACTGACAGTAAGGGCAATATGTCTCAGCCTTGTGAAGCAGGAAAGACAGCTCTGTCTACAATTAAGTAACCCAAATACTACTGCGCTCTCTCTCTCTCTCTCTCTCTCTCTCTCTCTCTCTCTCTCTCTCTCTCTCCCTCTCCCCCCTGCCCCCCCCCCTTCTCTGCCACTGTACATCAGCCATGAGTCATGACTCTGAGAGTGCTATCTCTCTTTATCTATCTCAGCCTCCATCTCTTTGCTCTCCTCTCTGCCAGCTTTGAAAGAGCAATGATGTAGACGGGGTAAAGACAAAAAAAATGGGATGATGGGAAAAAGCTGTTTCACTTTGGGAGAGCGAGAGAGGATGGGTTAAAGGCTGCTAGCGAGCAAGCGAGAGACAGAGCGAGTGAGCGAGAAAGAGAATGGAAGCAGGTGACCATGTGAAAGAGGCACTGTTTAAACCATCACTGACTCTCTTGGCTGTTATCTGTCACCACGCTGCTCTTCTCTCTCAGCATGGCCAGGGCCAACTGCAGCCAACAGTTCATCTTCAACCGGTGCTCGAGGGGACAGAGAGAGAGAGAGAGAGAGGAAAGACAAAGGCAAAGTGTAGAAGTCAACAGGGGAAAAAAAGGAAAGAGGAGTGTGTGAGCGACTGATGGGGAAAATGAGGGTGAAAAGCAAAGACTATTGATTGAATTCATTAAGAGTACAATGAGTGATGCAGTGGTGAAATGCTGCTGGCTGTGTGCAAATGGCTGATATGTGTTTTTGTTGGGGAGGTGGGCGATATCCGTGTGCTGTTATAAATCATCGTTCATTGTGAGGTAAAAAACAGAACACCATTTTTAAAAACCTAAACTTTCTCTTGTTAGATCTGCAGAATAGGCCTCAATGTCTTCACTCATCCTGCGAACGCCACATCTCTCCAACACATCTCTCTAGCACAGCACACATGCTGCTGGCCTGTATGTGGGGGTTAATAGTAGATGTTTACCCGTGGTAATGGAGGGGATAATGATGTGAGTATGAACTGCTCTTCCCTTTCTAATGATGGTACAAATTGCCGGGGGCCACTCATTTTCTGCAATAGTACTGTAGTTGGCTACAATCTGGGATCTTATAGCCTTCCAGCCGAAAACCCCCCACCCCCTCAATCCTGCTATCACTAAGACATTGGCATGCTGCAAACAAATAAACAAGTAAATTCTGCCAACTGTTAAGTGAAACAGAAACACATTTTTACCATCCCAAATCTCCATTATGTCAGCCTTAATTTTCTTATGTCGCGCTGCAGCCCCGGCTGTCCTCAAGGACCTCTACACACACACACTCACAGCATAATAATGCACATTTTTCTCTGTGATTGGATAAGCAATGCTTGATTTTCTCAATGGTTTGATATCTTAACAAGCGTGCAAACTTTTATTTCTCTTTGTGCTCGTTCACTCTATTCCCTTGCTCTCCGCACACCGCGGCACAGTTGAATGACTCACAGCCGCATGAATCAGCCCAGTCAGATCCAGCGTGAGCTATTTTTAGCCTGCCCATTAAGAAGTTTTGGAGTGTGTCTGCACTCCCCTAGAATGCTTAAACATCAGCGTTGCTGCGGCAGCTGAGACTGACATGGGCAGAGCAAGTTGGAGGGTAGAGTCTAAGAGAAAGGTAAGACGGGATACAGAGATGGTGCAATGGATTGTTGAGGGCTTATACAGGAAGTCATCTGATCAAAACTGTGGAAATATCCGTATAGTTTCCCCAAAAGTGGTGGGTCTGTGTGGCCTTTTTGCTGCTTGGTTCTTCTCCACTCCTGTTCAAGCTGCAAGGTCAACATTATTGCAGTGGAGGTATTACAGGTATTACTGCTACAGTGATGAACGATTTCACAAATCTTCTAAGCCTGTTTCTGTAACAGTGGTCAAAATATTTTGACACTATTTAACAGTGAGTTGGAGAAACCATTCATATTGTGACCTAGGTATATCAGCATCAGGCAGAAACATTCTTGTCATGCTTTAGTATTACATTGTGTCGCAATTAGAGTTTACAGCGTTGTAATTGCCCCTTCCCTAAGCCCCGCCCTCCTCGGTTACTGTTGCTACACCTTCAAAGCTTATTAGTCTTACTTGTTTGCTTACTTATTAGTCTAATAATTAGTCTCGTTAGTATACATACGGAGGAGTTCATGGTGATAACAGTGGTAGATGAATTCTGAAGCTGGTGGGTGGTAATTGATTATGTTATTATGATGAAAGGTGTCCTGTCTGTTTTGCTGTTGTCGGCTTTATGTCTTTTAGTTTTGTAAGGTGGAATATTTCAGGTAGAATTAGATTTTTTTAACATGTTAGAAATGTGAAATGTCACATGCAGAGGTATAAGACAAAATGCAGTGCATGCATAGATGCTACATGTGTACCGGACCCTCATGTCAGAGTGATTTCTTTGATAGTTACAGGGTACATTTAAGATACGTGTTAGCCTGCTAACAGAGCATTTGCCTACTTGACAGGAACCTGGCAACCTTTTCTCTTTTTTCCCATCCTGCTTTGTCTTTCTGTCGTCTGTCCTCTGTGTAACTGTCCTTTCTCCTGTCTGCTTTTTCACTCTGTCGCGTTATCAGCATTTCAAGAATGGCTCCAAACTTGACCCTTCACACCTATAATGTCACTAACACAATGAATATGAAGGTCTTTGTGTTAACAAGGCCTGTCACACTGAAGACATGTTGGTAACACTAGCCTCTCTCTTAGAATGCAACATCTGCCGACCAGGTTTGATATAATTATTAGCATTGGTCAATATTATAGATTATTAAAGGAATTACATTTTCAAGAGCATCACTGTCATTTAAAAGGAAGCCTACCGAATTGATCCAAGGTCATGAAAACCAGAAAAGACGAGATCATATCAGTGATGGTAGACTAATGACACATCTAGAGCTGCTCCACGGGAAATAAATAAAATACTCATTTGCGGATGAAAATCACAAATGTCTCTGATCCTCCAGTGTGTCCTCGTCCCTCATCAAGCCCCTTTTGCTCTCACGGTCACCTTGTCCATCTTTTGCTGTGATTTATTAGAACAGAAAATCTCCATTTTATGTCTTATTGTTCACATTTATTCAGACTGTAGTTTTAGTGTTCTCAAAGGTTAAACTGAGCAAGCTCATAAAAATAACTAACAGAAAAGCATTTACCTTTCAATGACAAACTACTCTCGCTTAAGTTCTCTTGTGGTGCGATAAATTTGTCCGTACATGCCCAGATTGCAAATTATGTAGATAGTGAGTTCAGTCAGTAACTCTCTGGCGGCAACTTGTAAAATGCAGACTGAGTATGCAAATACTGAGACCACAGAGCAGTGCATGTGCATGTCTATGTGCATGTGCAGGTCTATGTGCATATGAATGGACACCCTTTTTTTTGTTAATTGTGTGCATGTTCATGCACATGCACACAATTAACTTATTGTCTGTATAGTGTGTGGAGTCAGCAGACAGATTAGCATAGTCAGCTAATCCATCATATTAGAGAGAGAGAGAGAGAGAGAGAGAGTGTGTGTGTGTGTGTGTGTGTGTAAACCACAGGTTGGAAGACATGTCTTTGGAAAGTTTAGCTGAGTCAGTGTTATAGACTGGCAGTTCAAGAGGAGTCCAAAAAAAAACACATAAAGCGTCCTACAGTAACATCTCAAGGTGTGTGTGTGTGTGTGTGTGTGGGTGTGGGTGTGTGTGTGGGTGTGTGTGTGTGTGTGTGTGTTCCCTTTGTTTGTTCGCAGCAGAGTGATGGCCACTATCTGTACTTTTCATCAGAAGTCAGTCGAGTGTGTTCAGCCATTGCCCCCCCTCTGGAGGACAGATCCATATCAAATCATAATAGATGGCGATGCTATTTGAACAATGAATCAAAGCTGAAGCAGGTCTCACAGTGGAGCGCAGACATATCACATTTGACAGGTGCTGCCTTGGATAACAGCAGGTCACTTGCACAGACACACACACACACACACACACACACACACACAAATAAACACATAGACACATGGGCAGGTTACTGCATTTCTCTCTGAAAGGCAGGACTGTTTCACAGTGTAATGGCTGTGCCACATCATATTCACCTGTAGTAGTCAGTCACACCAGTAATCTGTAGACACAGTTGGTGGAGTCATTTTGTTTACGTAAACTCTTTTGCTACAATGACTTCACAACCACCGTGTTTCATTGTTGTGGGGTGTCACATCTAAAAAATTGGCAACACACACACACACACACACACACACAGGGAGCAACTTACCTGGCAGAGCTGTAAAGCATCCCTCTGACTGGGTATGACTTATCACACGCCTACCTTTACAACAGGGCATCCTTGTTTCCCTCTTTGTCCATGTTTCTCTCTCTCTCTCTCTCTCTCTCTCTCTCTCTCTCAGCATCAGTCCCCCCCTCTCCTGTGGAGTTGGAGGGTGGAAGTTAATCTCTTTTTTGATCTGAATCATTTTGCTCAGTTCAGTTCAAAAATTTGGCAAGGCACATCAATAGACATCTCAGGAAGTAATCACATCATCCCTCAGAATGCCATCATATCATGTCACTCCTTACTACAGCCATGGCCACAAGTTTTGAGAATGACACAAATATTAATTTTCACAAAGTCTGCTGCCTCAGTTTTTATGATGGCAATTTACATATGTTCCAGAATGTTACGAAGAGTGATCAGATGAATTGCAATTGATTGCAAAGTCCCTCTTTGCTATGAAAATGAACCTAATACCCCAAAATACATTTACACTGCATTTCAGCCCTGCCACAAAAGGAATAGCTGACATCATGTCAGTGATTCTCTCGTTAACACAGGTGAGAGTGTTGATGAGGACAAGGCTGGAGATCACTCTGTCATGCTGATTGAGTTAGAATAACAGGCTGGAAGCTTTAAAAGGAGGGTGGTGCTTGAAATTATTGTTCTTCCTTCATTAACCATGGTTACCTGCAAGGAAACATGTGCAGTCATCATTGCTTTGCACAAAAAGAGCTTCACAGACAAGGACATTGCTGCTAGAAAGATTGTACCTAAATCAACCATTTATCGGATCATCAAGAACTTCAAGGCGAGAGGTTCGATTGCTGTGAAGAAGGCTTCAGGGCACCCAAGAAAGTCCAGCCAGTGTCAGGACCATCTCCTGAAGTTGATTCATCTGCGGGATCGGGGCACCATCAGTGCAGGGCTTGCGCAGGAATGGCAGCAGGCAGGTGTGAGTGTATCTGCACGCACAGTGAGGGGAAGACTTTTGGAGGATGGCCTGGTGTCAAGAAGGGCAGCAAAGAAGCCACCTCTCTTCAGGAAAAACATCAGGGACAGACTGATATTCTGCAAAAGGTACAGGGATTAGACTGCTGAGGACTGGGCTAAAGTCGTTTTCTCTGATGAATCCCCTTTCCAGTTATTTGGGGCATCCGGAAAGAATAAAGAATGGTACCAAAACATCCTCCAAGAGCAACTTCTCCCAACCATTCAAGAACAGTTTGGGAGTGAAAAATGCCTTTTCCAACGTGATGGAGCTCCTTGCCATAAGGCAAAAGTGATAACTAAGCTGCTCGGGGAACAAAACATTGAAATTTTGGGTCCATGGCCAGGAAACTCCCCAGATCTTAATCCCATTGAGAACTTGTGGTCAATTCTCAAGTGGCAGGTGGACAAACAAAAACCCACAAATTCTGACAAACTCAGGCAGGGTGGTGATGGCAGAGTTGAATATATGTAGAGGTCTTGATACTGTGAGGAGATGCAGCTGGTGGCTCCGCCCTGACTCTGCCACACCTCCGTCACACAGACACAGAGACAGAGAGAGAAGCTCAGAGGGAGACGAGGTTACTGCAGTTCAGATGAGGTTCCAGGTGCAGATTTACAACAATTCCAAAAAGTTTGGACGTTGTATAAAATGTAAATGTAAACAGAATGCAGCCATTTGCAAAGTGGTCCTGAGTCCATGCAGTAACATCCTTTATGCAATCACGTGTTCACAAAGTGTTGAACCTCGCTCCATCCTCGCTTTTTGACGACTGAACCTTTCCAGGATGCCCCTTTCATACCCAATCATGATACTATCACCTGTTACCAATGAGCCTGTTTACCTGTGGAATGTTCCAAACAGGTGTTTTGTGAGCATTCCACAACTTTCCCAGTATTTAGCTGCTCCTGTCCCAACTATGCTGTTTTCAATTGAGTATATCTGAGTATTCTAACTCTTTACTTTGCCACTCATTACCTGTTAAGTGGACAGCAGAGAAGTTACAGGAAATGAAGGCGAGAGAGGAGGAATGATATGAACCACTAGAACCACAGCAGTGCTCAATTTCACCATAGTTTAGTGAGCTTTTATATAGGAAGTCACATACTGTGTATCATACTGCTGAACCGACATACTGTCAGTCACCAGTGAGGGAAGTTCCAATGTAAAAAGCTCCTGATTCAATCAGTGACATTGGTTCAGCTTGAGGATTCAGTGTTAAAGATACATTCGTTCCTACCCTGAACACTCCTACTCTCCTGCTTCCCTTTTCTCTCTGAGAATATTTCTGTTTGTGTTTGTTTGAGTGCATCTCTTCTTGTCTTGACCTTGACTCAAAGGCGTGTCATGATGAGCTGTCACAGCATTTGAAGAGCTTGTACAGTAGTTGCTTCTTGTTGTCTCAATTTGACTGAATTATTCAAGGCTTCCACTTTGACAGAGTGGAGGTATTTATAGCAGTTGGTCTCTACCGCCGACACTTACACGGTAACGACAGGCTGTCTGAAGGCACTACAACAAACCACCCCATCCTGAGGTAGAGGAGGAGGAGAAAGAAAGGCAGCAGAGATGGGAAATATATGCTGGATTTGTTTGCTGGAGGCGGAAACAAAACATTAAGGGGACAGTTTTCAGTGCTACTCATCCAGGAAGTCTGACTTCACTCTCAAACCGAAGAAAACTGGGAATCCTTTAACAGGAAAATGGTGTTGAGGAATATTGAATAGCTGCCTGCACAAAATGGAAGTTTCAGGAGTGCTTTTAATCAGCTCTACCAGACCTTGCTCTTCTCAGTGATTCAAGCTAGGAGATGGACCAGTGGCAGGGTGGAGGGATGACCTCCTTCTCAAAGTCTTAGAGAGGAAGAAGAGTTGAAGAAATGGACTGTTGTCCTGTCATGGTGTCAGATCTGCCTGTGCTTTGTAGCAGGATAGACGGTGTTGTAACTGTCGTGAAGGCAGAACAACCAAACTCCACGTGTCGTGACCTATACTGGGGTAAGTCACTGCCTGCCCACAGCTCTCTGTACTGTTCTGATGTCAGCACACGGACTGCTATAGAGGGCAAACTGATGGCTCATTGGTAGTCTTTCTGCATGTAATGATAAAATGGTGTTTTGTAGGAGAACCTAAAAATACCCCCCCACCCCCCGTAAATGTGAGAAACTTACAATATGACTCAGCATGAAGGGAAATGCAGTAAAGACAGAAAAGTGTGTGTGCGTCTGCAAGCATACAAATGTTTCCATTTTTAGAAGAGGATGATGTGAACTATTGCAAATTAAAGTGACTGAAATTTGAATCAGTGCAATAAAAAGCGTTACAATTGAAGAGAGAAGTCGACTACAAAGAACTGATTAAAGCTCTTCTCAGTGTCGTTTTAGACGAGTATTAAAGGTCTTACCATTTGAGCATTTTTCCCTTTGTTCTTGCCTTCCTTAGCCTCCTCTTCATCTCAGCCCCACCCCTCTCCATAAATGGAAAACTTTTTCACTCATGAGCATTTTGATGTTTGTAGATGAGTGTTCTTAGTGGTGTGTCCCTTTTTAATATAGATATGTCATAGTTATCATATAAATGCCATTATGCAGGCGACCTTCTGTTGCTCTTAATGAAATAAGAGAGGACAGATTTGGCATTTTAACTTGTAGAGCCAAGACAAAACGCTGTCCAGCCCTCACACTTGAAAGCTTTTATGCAGACCTTTCTTTTAGTGCCGGCGTTATTAGATATCATCTCATATTCTCTTTCATTAAAATCCCGTCTTGCAGTGTCATTTTGTTAGTCTGTTCTTTGATCAAAGCATCTTGTCGAGTTTATACACAGAAACAGTCTCTGCCCTCCATCACTCCCTCTCTCTTTCTCTTGGCCTTTACAGTGTAAGTGTTAGTACGTCTTGGTTTATGTAAAACTCACCAGAGAAAAGTTAAATCAGCTGCCCAGCAGGATTGAGGCTGAGACTGTCCTTACCAGAAAAATGACAGCATTGGTTGTTGTTTCAATATGGAAGCCAGGAACAGCCTTGCTTGCAATTCTTCATTATTTACTTCATTATCATGAGAAAACTAAATAATTAACCCATTATCACAGGAAAACAAAAGGTCTTTTTTGCCTACTTAAAATGTTTATCAGGGATCAGGACTGCCGTGCCAAGCTGAAGATGTCAGATCAAGAAGAACCCGTTATTTTGAGTTGAAGCAGCTTTCAACTGCTATGAACACATGACTTGCATATGACTTCCTGTTTCCTGCCATACACTTTTTGTTAAAAGTTTGGGTGAGCCAACAACCTACAGGTGTCTGTAGGCTATGTGGAGACGCTGTGGGGGTCACTATGTACAGTGGGACAGGCTTGCAAGTCTGGATGAATGATATAATGTCTTTAACTAATAGGCTTTATTTGAAGAGCTGCTGGCTGAGGCAGAGAAAGTCATTTTCTTGTAATAAATTATCTCGTTATCTCAAGAAATCAGTCTTTTGTTTTCTCTAGATAAGGAGATAAATTAACCTGTTATCATGAGAAAATGAGCTTTGTTATCTCAAGATAATCAAGTTAATTAACTTGTGATCTCCAGATAACGGCATTAAAAAAAATAATTGCAAGCACGGCTGTTCTCGGCTTCCGTAGTTCAAACACATAAAACAGCTTTTGACCTCTTGGGATTGTGTGAATAATTACATCGTCCTACTTCAGTAGCAGATGTAGAAGCAGTGTGACGTTGGCACAACAAATCTCTTAAGGACGACATCATGACTGATGTTTGAATGTAGAAAGTGTGTAACCAGAAACTGCAGTTTGTGTCATGTCTTGGTCTTAACAATGACAGTGATCTTTCCTGAATCCCAGCCATGACCATGATTTTTCCATTATTCAGAGCAGAAAACACTCCTTAAGCAGCTACTTTATCAGAAGTAGTTTTCCAAACAGCGGAAGTCACAGTAAAGTTGGCGACCTTGAGGTGCTCAGCCTGTTGCCTGTAGCTCTTCGCCTGCTCAGTTCATTGTGGCTGCCCCTTCTCGTTCCATTATCCACCTGATCACTATTATTGTTGTCTTGTTTTGTAGATGCATTATTTATGAAGAATCACGGTCAGCACCAACCATGGTGACAACTACGCTGTTTCCCGTGGCTGCCTCACATTTAAAACCACCTCGTGTTTCCCATTTTTAATGTGAAGCAGCAGCAGTAGGATGTAACGTTTGCATTAAGGTTGGGTTACGCTCGAAAAGAAGCAGCTCGCACGGCGTGTTTTCCAGCCTTGTCAATGCAAAAATGATTATAGCTGTTCCGAACGGCCACACTCCAAGGCAGAGTGAAAAGCCGGCTGTCATAGAGAGGGGCAGTCGTTTAAAAACAAAGAGAGCGTCGCACATTTTCTGACAGTCCCTCCTGGAAGACGTTCGTAGTGTTGCACTTGGTTGTTGTACACATGAAACGTGATAAAAGTAGTTGTGTCAAACTCGGAAAGTTACAGAAAGTGTCAGACAAATTTTGAGGGGAGGAGGTTTTTGAAGCTGTTTGACCAATCAACAAGCAGTTCTGATGGAGGACAGTATACTGGCACCATTAGCAGTAACTTAACACAGCTATGACAATGTGGAAAGAGTAATCATTAAACAGTGAGGCTGTGATCAATAGGATGGATTACATGCATGTGTTGTTTCCTCGGTCAGGTGAAGGCAATTTTAATATCTTGTAAGTGAAGTATGTATGAAAGTATGTTTTTATTAGTGTTTTCACTCCTGAAAATAATAATTATGTTTTGTTACCTTAGACTGAGCCCTTTATATGTGCGCCATGTTGCTTCACCACATCACTACAGTAGCCTAGAGCAGACAAACCAAGCGCTGGCTCTCGAGAGACCGTAGGTTCTTCTACACACTTGGAAATGGAGGAGTAAGGTGAGAGGAATTCAGCTCTTTGCAATGTGCAGCCTCACCACAAGATGCCACTAAATCCTACACACTGGTCCTTTAATGTAACATCTCAAAGGTTCTAACTTTAACCTAACCTCAACCTGAGAGAAGGCAGATCAGAGAACGATCAATGTGAACGAATCCTTTCTGGAACTGTCTTGTGGGTTGTTTTGGAAGACACTAATTCACACTACTTGCCAGAATATAGTCTTATTAACTCTTAGAGATATTTTCACTGTCAGTCTGCTCTGTCCTTCTACTGTACTCCAGTTCAGTCTTCTATTTAATCTGTCCTCTCTGTCTTTCCTAACATTCTTTCTCTGTTCATCTTTTCTCTTTTTCATCTGACAGTCCACTTCACAGTTAATTAAACTACCTTACATTCTCCTTATCATGTCCATGTATGCGTACAAATGGCCTGATGAAAAGATTTACCAGAGCATCGCACGCGTATCAAAAGTATGCACTTATACAATTTCAGTTCTGTCACCTTTGATGTTGAATATTATCCTGCAGCTGCAAAATATAGGCATGGTTTATTGGAATTCCCTATATGAACAGAAGAGATGAAGATTAGATTGATACAGAGTCTGCTTTTAGTTTTTCTTTTGTACTGACTTTTCCTGCCTTACTGTGAGCATGACTAATTTTATCCTGGAATGGTAAAAGTCTTATTCAAGAGTTGTTTGGTAGAGCAATAGAAAATCAGGAATACATACAGGAAGATAAGGAGGAAAATTGAAGCTATTGCTCTGTCCTTCTGTGCACGTGGGTAAGCCTTGTATCCACCTGCACGGTACAGCAACTCCCTGTTGATCTGTGCAACAGCAGGCACATTGTGTGACAGCACAAAAGAGAAAGAAAGAGGATGATTCTTCGTTTTTCTTCTGCCACAAGCATCTTCTCACAGGCTGTGCAATTCTTGGGAAGCTGGGAACGGACAGTCCAGCATTGTTCTGATTACTTTAAACAGCGTTTTAGAATTCAAGGTGTAGGGAGCCCTCAGAGTTTACTACGCCCGCTGCTCAGTCTGCTATCCACCTGGTGTGGGAGGTTAGAGGGAGAAAAAGAAAGGAGGGATGAGTGGGGGTGTGCGAGGAAAGAATTAAAAAGTCAATGAGGCTCCCTTGATAAGTGTGTGTGTTTGTGTGAGTGTGTGTGTGTGTGCGCACATGTTTGTCTGCAGCTCTTATCAGTGGTAAAACAGCATAGGTTAATTCTCATTCAGCAGGGTTCAGAGGCAGTGTGTGTGTGTGTGTGTGCTGTGTCGGCTTGTGTTTTCGTGCATCTGTGTGTATGTGATGTGACTCTTGCGTCCTTCAGACAAGGACGGGGATGGAGAATGGAGAAGCACTCTGGACAAAGACAGGAGCATTTACAGCAGGAAGTTTCAGTGATGTAGCAGCTTTAACAGAGTGGCACAAAGAGTTGCAATGTCACAGCGTGACATATAGCCTGATGTGCTAAATATGCTTTGGTCTCAACTCTAACACACTGTGTTCACAGCTATCACCGGCGAGAACAGACAAGCAGCTTACTCACATTTTTATGGATGTTATCATTCATAACACATAAAAAGAAAACCTTTCGGTCGATACCACATTAAGTCTGTGGATCAGGCAGATGCACTGCGTTTATCTCTGGAAGTTTGTCAAAAATCAGCGCTGCTGGTAAACTTTTCAGTAATTCAAAGGAACAGCTATATATATTTTTTTTTAACATAAAAAGATGAGTGTGTGCAAAATGAACTAAAAAGCTGCGTGAGGTGTGGTGCTGAGATGAAAGATATAACCTTGTGCTCGGAGTAGAAAGTGCTTTTTGGTAACCTACTGTAACCATGGTTAGCAAAATAAAAAAAAACCCCACTGTATGTGCTTTTTGTATTTGCTTTAATAGGACTAGAATTATCTACTTTTAGCAAAATTTGTTGTGCGAAGTAATTTTCACAGGGTGTTGTAGCTCTGCAACTCCGGTGTTGTCTTCTCTCTAACGCGTGGTTAATGTTGGCAAACGGTCGCAGTCTGGTGGTTTGGTGAGGTAAGTCTGGTGCTATTTGTTTGTGATGGAACACAAAGCTGATAAGTCACAAGGTTCTATGATATGAATCTGTGAAACTCTGTTGTAAAAGCATGTTTTTCCCGCAAGTCCATATATATTAACTCCACTGATGCAGGATAGGTTTGTCAGTGTGCATGTTACCTTTCACACCGTATGGCTTCATGTTTGGAACCCCTCGGGCTTGTTTGTCATAAATAAGTGTGAAGCCACTTGCAGGTGTGAGCAGCCTTTTTCATATGCGCTGTGTTTGCTGTCATTAGAAATATGAAATATTCCACCTCCCTTGCAACAGATTTCTTCCCAGGAAAGACAGACTGAGCGCCAGGTGTCTTGAACAGAAACCCGAAAAGCTTAAATCAGCTTGGGTGTAGAAGCCAAGCCTGCTGCTGTGTCGTATCAGTCTGCGATAGAGGCAGGGGCCACTCAGGATACGCTCCTTCAGTCTCATGTGTTCATTGTGCTTATAGTATCTGTCGTTCTTTCAGCAAGCAGCTCAAAATCAAACTTATACTTTGACCAAGATTTTCCTCTCTTCATCTCATGTGCATTACTGCCATCTGGCTTTGTCACCAGATGCAGCATCTACAGTCTAATGAAAATGCCATTCTCTCCAGATCTCTCTTATTAAACCACGTTTTGAAGCCACTTTTTAATGCACTCACAGGCAGTCGGCCCTCATGTTGTTCTCAGAGGGAAATAAACTTCCTCCCTTCCACTCTTGCGCTCTCCTTCTGTGTGTTTACTAAATACTATGCAGCTGTACTCTTATTTCTCCATTTCTATATATATTTTGCTAATTTTCTGTGTTTTTCTCTTCATTTGTATTTTTGTTCTTCTGAAAAAAACGTTGCTCTCTCAGCACTGTGTGAGTGGTTTGAAGTGGAACTCTTTCAACCCTTTCATCTGGACATCAATAATATCTCCAAACAGCGACAACCGGCTGTCACTTTTGACACGGTGCTTGGTGTAGGTGGTAACTGTGTGATATGCTTTCTTTTAACATGACTGTCAAATATAGGGTTTACAGAGCAACATCCAGCGAGTTCATGATTTTCTCTGTTCTCTAGAATCTCAGTACGCTTATCTCCCCCTCTGATAGCCCAGATGTTGTAGCTCTGCTGCAGATTGGAAGATGCTCCTCTTTGTTTTATTTCCGCCTGACTCTAATCCACAGCCTCCTGTAGCAGAAAGCATCACAAAACATAAAAAATAATAAATGTGCATTAACTTAAACAATAGCCTTACTTACGTTGGATGTGTGTGTGTGTGTGTGTGTGTGTGTGTGTGTGTGTGTGTGTGTGTGTGTGTGAGAGAGATAGATGCAAGTGGAGTTTAGGTTATCTGTGCTATCACGGCCCTCCCTTTAGATGTTCCTGGGCTGTACAAAATAGATGACAGCTGTGATGAATGAGCTGCATTTCACACTCTTACACTGCATCTGGTATCACATGGTGTGCACACAGACACACACACACGTACTGTACAAACACAAATGCATACACATACCACTCACACGTACATTAAGACCAGTGTGCACATTCACAATCACCAACTCCCCAAATTATCCAACATTTGGCTGATTTTCTTTTTCTTTTCTTTTTTTTTTGTGCTGACTCATCTACAATTTTCTTCCCAAATATCAGCCTCTCTTTCATCGCTACTTCCCTTTGACAACCAGTGCTAACAAAATGCCACTTCTTTCCTCCCAGGAGCAGACGTAGAGTAACCTTCTACCACAGACAAAATACCAACCGGCCTCACCTCACTCCTCTTTTCCTTATTACCTCCTCTGATAACCGCTAACCTCAACAAAACACCCACTCAGCTTCTTTCTTAATTACACATCTCATTCTTTGATACTCTCACACACTCTTGATTAATCTGCTCTTTAATTTTCTTTCATGTTTTCGTGAGGAAATACTTCTTTGTTCTTAATTTTCATGGAGCCACTTTCCTTCAACCAGCTTCACCTCACTTCTTTCTCTCTCTCAGCCAAGCATCTAGCTAAGTAGTATTAGGAGATACCATGGATGTAGGAGGTTGTGGCATGAAGCAGAATAGGCGAACAGACACAACTAGTTTGTGTTTTGAATGATGTAACTCACTTATTGTGCTGAGCAAATGAAGTCGCATTTGAAACATCCGTTCTGAAGGAAAGTGCAGGCAGAGGTCACGCTCATCTAATACACTAGGCTATGAAATGTAGCTCGGGACGCTTTCATTTCCTGCAGGCCTCGTGGATGCAGCACAAGCCGGCCAAGTTTAAGAGGCTGGCTTTGTAACGTTTCTCTGCAAATGCATCGCAAATAAAGAAGCATTCAGAGGAGTGAATGAGGAATGATGACTTTGTTTTGCTGCCTGTTCATCTGCACAAGCTAATGTTAGCTGGCAATAGACTGAAAAGCAGCTACCAGCGACTTTTAAGGTGGAATGTTTTCTTACATGTTACTCAGCGCGTATGTTGACGCCGTGAATCAAACCCACTTTGCTGTGACCTGCCTTTTCTGTTTGGATTTTAGTTTGCAGTGTCTGTGTCTTTGTCATCCAGGTTGTAGGACGTCCGTGCAAATTAAAAACCAGTCACTGAGCTTCCTTCTGGCATCAGAGAAAGCTAAAGAAACACGATCTGATTGGAGGGAAGGGGCTGTGACAACACTTATCTGTTGCTTACAGTGTTGCCATAACATCATTACCTCGGCAGTTTTCCAGCACACCTATAAACGCAGTCCAGGGAACTGAGTACAAAAGGAAGATGCCCTCTGCGGAGGTGATCTCTACTACACCCTCATCCACTTGAAGGGAGCGTTCATCTCCACAGGGATAAATTCTGAGGGGTTCCTAAAAGACAATTCAGATAAACTAAAGGTTTTTATTACCACAATATCAAGTCCACTGGAGTTTGTAATTTGCTCCAAAGTACATTTCCCAGAATGACTTTTGTCCAACGTCAGAAAACAGCCATGAACTCGTTGCCTTCCGTTGTGGGTTATCTGAGTAGGTGGAGAGAGCAGTAATTGATTGCATAGTAAGAGAAAAGATAGAGATGTTTCAGAATAGAAAATATAAGACGTGTCCCTTGAATGCAGATGCTGCTATTGCAGAAACTGTCTTTTTTTTTCTTTTTCAAGCTGAATTTCTCCCCATCTTCTTAAACACTGCAGTGAAATTAAATTTCTCTTCTCCTGATGGACTGAACCCAAAATTTGATGTTAGATGTTCAATGGCAAAGAGCTGTCTCACTCCTTTGTGGTTGACGTCTGTGAAAGTAACAAAAAGACACAATATAGGAAGAAAATAGTGCCAGAATTTATTTATTTTTTATGTTTTTGACCATGAAAAATGTTTTCAGGGAGAATTGTCCTTTCAACCTAGCCGCCTCAAATACACATCGTTGCAGCCAGCGACCGGGAGATGAAGAGATGGGCCTTCTTATCAAGCAGGCTTGGTCATGCTTGTGTGGTGAGGGAAGGCGACAGCCACATTTTGCAATCATGCTGAAACAAGCGAGTGAAGAGTTAAATTGAGAATTTGAGAATTGCCTTTTTTTTTTTGTTTTGTTTTGACCTTCTAGT
This sequence comes from Chaetodon auriga, assembly GCF_051107435.1. Lineage (NCBI taxonomy): Eukaryota > Metazoa > Chordata > Actinopteri > Chaetodontiformes > Chaetodontidae > Chaetodon > Chaetodon auriga. The sequence continues at coordinate 15,059,672 of NC_135079.1, read as the reverse complement.
ATGTCACCAAGTGTCAGTGGATGCAGTTATCAGAGCTTCAAGTTGTTCTCAGCTGACAGTCTGTCACTCACACACACAGTCAGATGGACAGGCCAAAGTGGATCTGAGGATGCAAGCCACTTCAAGTCTGCTCTCCTGTTTGATCTCTTTCCCTTTTCACTCTTTGCTCCTCATACACACACATACGCAGGATATCTCAAGCAGCTTGCCGTATTGCCTTTAGATGGCGGACATTAAAATGTGACAGGAAATGGAGCGGGGGACCAAGGTTACGAGCCGGGTTCCTGGCTTCATGCCGTGTGTCTCACATCACTGCCAGGACGCCCCTCACTCTCACAGCTTTGCCCAATTAAGAGTATCTGTGTGGTCTGAAAGGGTCTTGGGGTGTGAAGTCAGCAGATTGCTGTTCAGTGGAGGTGCAGCTTGTATTATTGGGATGGGGAAAGGGCATCGATCTCTATCAGCACTCCCATAGGATAAATCCACCCACATGCTGACAGGAACCACACATGCATACTGTACACACACACACACTGTATTAATTGAGCTCAACACGGTTCCTACTCTAGTGCATTTGCCCATTTTAAGAGAAACTCTTTAAAGGCAGAGTTGTGCAATTATTTAGCTGTTTCAAAAACAGAAAAAAAAATTACCAGAGAACAATTATACTCTGGAAGGTTATGACAAATGAAGCATGTTAATGATAATTACCTCTCTGTGGTAGCTTAATTCCTCTCTGTGCTAACTGAATTGAGTTTTTGCTGACATTTTCATACTGACGTGCTCAGAGCTGGAGCAGAAACAGCCTTGTCGTTTTTGGATTTTTGTGGGTTTGTAGAAAGTCACCACCAGAGCTGAATCGAATCCAAAAAAATAACTGTTGTCCTTCCTAAATTATGTTTAAGCAGTGCACCCCTTGGAAGTTTCTAAATTCGGCTCATTTACTCAATTCTGTGACAAACTGCTGCGAGAACAGAACACTCTGGGAAATGTGGCTGACCTTGCTTTCAAGACGCTGCACTGCACGAGGAATTTCAGCCTTGTGTGATGTGTAGGTAATTGCAGGAGTGCCTCTGATATGAAACCACAATCAAAATTTTGTCAAATTGATGGTTTTACTACTCACCATTCTGCGTGTGCGTGTGTGTGTGTATGTATGTGTGTAAGGCTTTGTTAAAGGTAAATTGAAACTTTTTCTCACCATTTATATATCTTCTCTTTAAAATTAAATCACTTAATACCAAAATCATTATTATACATACAAGAAATGACCAGATGAGTAATTGACTTTTAAACTTAAATACACCATTTCATCCCAATGTGAAAACACTTATGTGTTTTCATGTGTCAGTCCTTGATATTAGCATGCAATATAATGGGGGAGTATCAATGCAGAACTTGGAGCACTGGATTGTCTGATTAGATGCATTTCATGTGTTTCACAGAGACTCGGGAGGACCGCACGAAGAGACTGTTCAGACACTACACTGTGGGATCCTACGACAACTTCACCTCATACAGGTACAGCCTCATTCTCTTAGCTAACATGCGACCGCAGTGTCTGAGCTGTGTGTATTAGTGTTCACTGCACTGCACAAACTATTGGTCATATCAAAGACCCCTTCCTTGCATCAGCAGGGGCAATAAAGTCCATATGAGAAGGTGTTGGAGAGCTATGGAGCTGCTGCCATCTAAAGGCATGAGGCTGCCAGTGCACCCAGTTCCAATTGTAAAATACACATAAAATTGCATTGCATAACTCTGTTCAACAGTTTGATTTTTGCGTATGTGTGGGAGTCTGTGCATTGGTACATGCACATGCATAATCCAGAGTCTACCAGTGGGCACATGCAGAGTTTTGTGCTTCATATTTTTATGATTTGCTGCCAGAATCTAATTCAATCAGTTTAATGTTTTATTTTACTAATAATTTGTTTATTTTGACTGTTGGTCTCTGCCCTCCCTCTCTCAAGCTAACAATAATTGTGTAGATAGTGGGAGTGCTCCCTCTCTTCTAAGTCAGATTTGTTTGCTGATAATGGAGTCGCACACTATGTGCAGTTTTGTTATGATGCAAATTCCCGCTTTAATGCCACAGTGTGTCATTTTGAGACACAGCAATGGTCTGAATGAGCATTGTCCCCACCTACTTTCACAGCCTTTCATAAAATG
>NC_135079.1:14645000-14752500 GCF_051107435.1 Chaetodon auriga | reverse complement strand
CAACAAATGCCTTTAAGTAAAATGAGGCGAAGAGAACACAGTCAGATTACCTGCATCAGACGCCTCACAGAAGCTTTTAAAGCCTGTGCCAGAGGGAAGTTGCCAAATGGACAAATGGCCACAGCAGTCTACTTTCTAAATGTAGACCTGAGTGCAAATGTGTTTTCTGTTTAGAAGTAATTGCTGTGTCTTCCAGAAAAAAATAAGATGTATGGGAGACAAATTCTGATGCTGTATGTCAACTGTTTGTTTCAAGCTGGATTCAGGTCCAACCTGGATAGATTTGGATAGTTCAGCAACAACAAAAAAAAACACACTGCCTTTTGAATCTGAAATATTGAGGTTTCATCTTCATTCACTCAATCTATTTGCTCCAGATCTTTATATACCTTTCAGGACTTGAAATTACCCATATTAATAGACAAGAAAAGAAAAACAAGTTAATGGTAGGGATCAGAAAACTCTTGTCAGTTTACAGTCAGAGTACATTTTCTCTGTCTGTCTCTCTCTAAGTAGATCCACATCACTTTTAGCTTGCTTGAGTAGCTCACAAATATGAAACCCTATAGTTCAAAGAGCTGTCAACACATAATACACTTAGAGGAAGTGAGGGAGAGAGTGAGACACACACACACACACACACACACACACATAGAGAGAGAGAAAGAGAGTGGACTCAAGCATCTGACTATAAATTGACAACTTCTGCGAGGGCTTTCAAATCTAAATCAGCAAAAGGGATGTGGGAAAAGAGCTTAATGGAAGACATCCACAAGCACACTAAGAAAAAAAATGCTGGATTTGAATAATTTAAATTGAAATGGAGTCTACTACATACAGTGCCAGCAGTAATTATGATATGCATGCACTATATATTGGCACAGATTTGTAAATCCACATGCATGTTCCTGCCTCTTCCTGCTAAGCGCAGGGTTAGTAATGGGTTGAACTGATTGTAGCAGTAATTACCCATATTGAAAAGTGTACAGGGTCCTGGCAGCAGTTTGTTCCCTCTGGCTATCCTGCTTAGCGCTTCGAAAAGAATAAAACAGCTGAAGGTTACAACGTGCCTCAGCTTTAAAGGATAAAACCCCCATTTAGAAACAGATGCTTGAGGGAAATTAAAAAACAGAGGGAGAGTTCACTGCCTGAGATTGCATCATCGCCAGCCCGACAGTATAACACACAATCGGCTTATCTTCCCCAAGTTGGCCTGCTCCTCTCTAGGCACTTAAAATAACGCATCAAAAATAGTTCTACCTGTTCCCATCTGTGTGGCTGGATTCAGGCCAAGTGACAGTGTTTCTGGCAGATAACGGCCTGACTCTATGATCAGGAGGCGTACCGCAGGTCAAACTGGTGAATTATTATAAATGTTAGCGCTGTTATTGATGAAAATGGATTACAAATGGTAAAATAAGCCTAGCTAATGGGACAAACCAACCCCAATTTATCTTCACTTAGAGATTAGACTGTTGGGAGCCTTTCTACATGATTGCATCGGAGAGAAAGTATCTAGCATTGCTTTCCTTGAAAGCTCGGAGGATTTTTGCTGCAACCCACACTATACATCCCATCTCTTCAACCCAGAAATTGCAGTCCCAGTAATTACAGAACTCTAATTAAGCCAGGAGTGGCAGAGAATGGGAAAGGCATGCTCCCATGACATTTCTCCAACAAGAAAAATGATATTCCATATTTAGCTGGGGTTTGGAGAAAATGTGGCAGGATAATGGATATGGTGGTTTGGAGAGGCAGAGGTCCTTGTGTTAGCATCCTCTGACAAATACCGCTCTTTATTTTGTGTGACCAATATAACCCATTAAGAAAAATCATCTTTCAGATCATAGTGGAGTTCTGCAAAGATATTAATCTGGCTTAATACTGTGAAATTGTATAGCTTGATCATAATGGAATTGCCAGCATGCATTAAACTGATTTCATTAAAGGGACTCGCGAAACGTCCATCAGTGAGTGAGTCATTCTTTCAACACAATTTACAGTTCCTACATTTTGTCAGCTGCTCTACACAGCATTAGCGGTTGAGGCGAAAAACGACCATTAGGTCACATTTTCAATATGTCAAAGATCACAGTTATATAATAAATGAATTGAATGATGGGAGGAGAATTACCAGCACATTATGTGCGAATTAAAATGCATAATCAAAGGTTTCAACTATGACACAGAGTCATCTTCTCATCTTTGGGGGGGAAATCTTGTGAAAATGACAATAGGCTGACAGAATCAAATTACACGAGATACATAAACAGTTCTGTTTCCTTAGAAAACTTGTTTGTTGTCACCCTTTCTCCAATAAATCATGTATATGTAGTACAAATTTGCCACAGCAAGGTCCCCAGAGAGTGAGTCCTTCTAATATTAGTAATATTTATGTTTGAATTAGTGGTGGAAGAAGTAGGTGACACAGATCTTTCACTTGAGTAAAAGTAGCAATACCACAGTGTATAATAGTGTTACATGTATAAGTCCTGCATTCAAAATCTCACATACACCAAGGTGAAAGTACAAAAGTACTCATGCAAAATGACACATTTCAGATTGATGTGTATTATATTACTAGTTTATAATGACTGGCGCATTAATGTGTACATCTTTTAAATGTTGCTACAGGTAAAGGTGAAGCTAATTTTGATGACTTTATACACTGACCAGCTACGGCGTTAAGCACATTTGCACAATCTAATGTGATCCAACACAACAGTGCTGCCATAAAATCTGCCTTTACAAAAATAATAATGTTCAGTTTTGATTGACGCTGGTATTAATTAAACTACATTTTAATTACTGAGGCTGTGGTTTGCAGTGGTGTTGAACTGGACTGCATTGAATGAGTCTACCTCATTTACGTACACGAGAGAGAATACTACAGACACCTCTCAATATAAGGCACTTTTCTGACAATGTCAACAAATACTGAAAAATTCAAAATTTTGTAAAAGTAGAATTCATGGCAGAGACAGATAGAATCACAGAGAGCGGTTTCATATGCAGGTCATCAGTGTCAGTCAGAAATCAGTGGCCATACGGCACTTCTACACAACTCTGGACCTCCGGTGGTCCCTGATGGCACCTGGTGATGTGCAGCAGTTTGCCACTTCATCAGTAATCCAGCCTTGCTCTTGAAATAATAATGTCACATAGTATTAGGATTCCCACTGCAAACTGTCCACACAAAACAAATGCTTTGGTTAAACACAAATCAGTTAAATTACTTAAATTGACTCCCAGAAAGACTCTTTGCTGCAAACATTGTTTTGTGCTTTCAAGACAAAGATAGCTCTCCACTCACACGGCTCCATTCTAAGCTTCAGTCAACACACCGTTCGGTGACAGGAGGCAACTTTGTGAAGGTTAAGCAACTTTCCAAAGAAAATCTTGCAATCTAATAGATGGATTTTCTGTGTATTTTCTGCATAAACTGTGTGTCACTTAGCACGTTCCTGCACCTGATCAGATGATCTGCATAGTGATCTGACAGCACTGATTAATTCTCCTCTTCCTGGCAGCCAGCTGTAATCAACAGGAGCGGACTGGCAGATGAGAAAACACAGCAAGCGTCCTGAATGGTGACAATGTGGCTCCGTCGGCCCACACAGCTTTTGTTCTAACTGCACCAGCCCAATGACTGGAGAGCTACAGAACTGAATACATTATAGCTGTTTGTTTATGTCTTTCACTTTATTTCAGTTTCATTGTTGAGCTGCTCAGTTTGAAATATGTCAATGGATGTTTGAAGGTATTCCAGGAGGACTCATTAGGATTTTACATGGTTTTTATTTAGGAGGCTAATTCATTTTCCATGTAACACATTTTCATTTGCAACTTGATGAAACATCTTTGAATTTAACGATTGATATAACGATTCATTAAAATTAGGGCACCTTGCTTGAAATGTTAGTGCTGGTTAAGATTGGCCGTGTAATGTGATGTAAAATGCTGAGGTGATGTAAAAGCTTTGTTGTCAGTGTTCAGTTGTCCTACTGTTGGCGTTAAAGTAGACCAAGTTACACAGACGAAGCTCTTGCTTTGCCACGATAGTAGTTTTAATTTAGCAGCGATCTATAGTTGATGCTCAGAGAAACCAGCATTACACTGGTGGCAGCAGGTTTAAGGACAGCAAATTTTTGTCAGTTTTGAGTTTTGTTGGCCTTGAGCTCACCGTGGACTGCTCCTGCTACAAGCTAACGCTATGCTAGTGACTTGGTCAGTGTACTGGTGGAATAAAACTGAGTCTGTCTTACATTTGATCAAGATAACAACAGGGGACAACAAATGTGTGACAGAGACTGGCACAGTAGACAAAAGATTTTTCTGCTCTCCTGTGTTTACAGTGTTTACATCCTTCTCTGGATACTGCCCCAAAGTGGACTTGCCTAGCTCGCCAAAGGTAAGACTGTTAAGCTTTGAAACTTTCAATGCACTCTTAAAATTGGTGCCTCTGCCAGTTTCAAAATGTGGTTACGGTAACGATCATTTTTATAGTTATGCTAACAGTAACCAGTATTACAGTCCCAAATCAGAGACAGCATGCTTTCAGCAGACCGGCAGTTATCTTCAGTCTAATCCATTAATATTGCGACACACTATCACCAACAACCATGCTCATTATTGAATGAAGCTATCTTATATAAAGTAAACTTTTGTTTAGATATAAATTATCTGAGGTACACAATGGCATTACCTTGACTTCCATGCAAAACAGTGATGTATGTCCCTGCGTGACTGATGGAGGCTGCACATCAGACACTAGTGGAGCCAAGTTTGACCGATGATGATAGTTTCTAAAACATCTTCTCGATGCTCATTAATTGTCCAAAATGATTAATTGGCAGACATCTACGTGAGATACCTTGCTTGAATAAGGAAATCATTTTCCCAGGACTGTCCATAAAAAGAGCCCATTGTTCTCCACGTCTTATGCTATGCTCTTCTATTTTCCTTCTGTCAAGACTGTCATGTAGGCTACACCAACCCCTACTTTATAAACAAAGGACTTAACATCCCTCCTAATTTTAATATAAAGCGTCTGTGGGCACATCAGGTTCTGTCCAGTTCTGCTTCTTCCCTGCTGACTTTGATAAACATTACAAGAGATTTGCAGGACTCACTGGTAAAGCTCTCTCTTGCTTACTGTATATGTGTTTGGTATGGGGTGGAGAAGAGAAACAAAGAGAAAGAGAGATGTGTGATTGGAAACAATACCATCTATCAGGCTAAGAGTATTTGTCACTGTGAGAAAGGAGGAAAAGGGGAGGAGAAATAGTGCTGCCTTGTCAGGGAAAATGTGCTTTTCAGTAACAATGGCATTCTTGGTACACAATCTGTCTCACTAGGCCCCGTGGGGAATGTGTTTGTCTCTTCCTCCAACTGGCAGGGGACAAAATCAATCATGACTTATTGCTGGACTTGCCTTTACAGTGTCTCTCACGTACATGTCCTCAGTCTACCTCAGCCATCAGGAAGGGCAAACACACACAGTAGCGCTGCGCCAAAAAAGAGCAGTGACTGATGTTTGGCAGACCATCGATCAGTCTAGCGGAACATTTTGAACGCCATTGTTTGTCTTTTGAATGCACCGCTCATTTGAATGACTTTCCTTTGTTCTAAAATCTTACGAGACATTGACAAGAAAAAGCACAGTGTGTCGCTCCTAATTTGTGTCATCCTCTAGATCTCTCTTTCTTATCCACTAATTGATCCGTGTTCCCTCCGATACCTCTCTTTGGCCCGATACCACTCTCCAACTCACATCCTAATGAAGGTGAAATAATGCATGAGGCTGGTAGAGGGGGATCCTCTCCATGTCTCATTATACAGTATTAAGAGACAAGAAGCACGGCGGGAGATTTTTCTCCATGTATCACTCTCATTTTACTGATGTCCTTGTAACTGACAGGAGGTTTTCACATGGGCCAATTATTGCTCCCTTGAATGTTACACGGCATTTGGACTGGATCGGGCCAGACAACAGGCAGGGATGGAGCCAAGGTCCAGAACAAAGGCTGCATATATATTTTTAATCCACAAAGCAAACAGGGATCTCTCTCTGCTAGTCATTTCTTGTCCGCACTTGATATATGAATTCATTATGTAATATCACATTTCCATGTATTATGCATCTATTATGAGCCGGTGATTTGACTCTGATGACTAACAGCTAATAGAAACAGATTGCCCTCACTCAGCCTTGACATGCCTTTCACCCTCTCTCTTTCTATCCTCTCCACTCTCTCACACTCACACACACTCGCACACATAGAGAGACACACATAGATGCTCCATTAGATGACATGTACAGGATCAGTTAGTGTATGCTGGAAATTGTGAGAAAGAGGGAAAGAGACCCAGGCTGAGTTACACCAAAAGCTGAAATAACAGAGTTGTAGCTGACCTTAGGACTGGGTCACACCTGAAAGTTCCAAAAAAAAATGTATTTGAATGTCCCCATAGAGTGGGTGGTGCTGGAAGCTGAGTACTTCTGGGAAAAGTTGGCGAATTACTATAGCTGGCAAGCGAAACAATAAAACTTGCTAGCTGGCTGGACACATGCTAGTGCTGGCCAGCCACAGCTTGCTAACTGCCAGCTAACTTCTAAGTAGCTTCTGTAACTCAATGGAATCTCTCATTGAGGGTGGGCTACATTTCATCTGTCTTTCTGAATAAATGAGATATGCTCTTGAAGTTTACTACTTCTACACTTCTTTCATCATTTTGACAATGATTCAACAATGATTACTTTAATTTAATTAAAAAGCAGGTCTGAGCACATGTACTTGCACCATGGTTAGTTTTTTCCCTTTCATTCTTAGCTGTCCTTAGCCACACACTAGGCTGTGTATGGACTAGTTGGAGCATCTTGAATGAACTTACTCTGTAGACATTTAACCTGCTAAGGTCTTGGGCTTGTGAGAGCCAGTATTCATTATGCATTGCTAAAAACAGAAATATTGATTGAACAGTATTACCTTGTTTTATAAGAAATGGTCATCCCTGTCTTGAACAGTGGAGTAAGTTGCGTGACATACTGTTGAACACAGTAATTGCTCCAAGACTGGAATTTTTTAGTAAACTAAGTTGTTCCAAATATCAATTTGATGTTGAAATATGTTTTTTTATTTTGGGAAAAGATTGCTGTTTCACTGTAACTCTCTATTTGTATCATTAATGCACATCTCATGACTGATGCCTCTTTTGTGCAGCAGTTCATCTTCCAGCAAAGCAGAGTTATTTAAAATTGGACGGTGCAGCAGTGCTAATAAGATGCAGTTTTTTCATTGGACTCTTCCTCCCATGTCAGCACTGTTAGGACAATTTGCAATGGGCCAAAGCAGTTTTACTTTGGCTTCACAAGCTAATCCACTGATGGAAATGATTCAGTTGAAATTAAACGACATTTTGATATAAATCTTAAATTCTTTTAGCTGGTGTGACGAGGCCCTTGGGGTAAAATCAGGAGCACTGAGAATGTCCACTGTGGGAGAGGTACAATAATGCTCAATGTGCTGAGTGATACAAATCTGATGTGATGAAAGGTGATGTGAGGATGAGAGAGAGCAATGATGTAAAAGAAAACCAAAATGAGGAGAAAGGAAGGGAGCAAGGGAGGCAGGGAGGGAGGGCCGGAGACGACAAGAGGTTGTGTGTTTTTGATGTGGTGCAGAAAATGTGTACAGAGACAGGGGTGACATAAAAGCGACAGTAGAGGGAAAAGAAAGGTGAGAGAGGGAGAACAGAGGGGGGAGAGGGCATGAGGGATGCAAAGAGTGGGGTGGGGATGTGAAAGTAATGAGAGGTGACAATGTGAATTACATTACTGCTAATTAATCCACGCTTGACCACGTTTACTAACGAGAATACAGACACACACTCTTGACCACACTTTGTGTAGGTAAAACACAGACACAAGCACCTTTACATTACACAAACTCACACATGTAGTACACAAAGCACATGAGCATCAGATCACACATACACTGAATGAGTTTTAATACACACAGACACATGCATACAAACCAGTTTTCCCATAAAACTTTTCCTTTATCTCACATTTACCTTGATCCTCTCACCTCAAAGAGGTGCTAAAGCACTCAGTGGTTAAAATAAGGAATTTAAGTCTGCAACAACAGGATAGACCTCCTTCTGAACTGCACCATAAACACATACATGTAGGTAACGCTCAACTATGATTTCAGTCTTCAAGCAAATCTGTGGCAACACACCATGAAATGGACACTTTAATGGACGCAGTGAATATTTAAGGATGCAATATTTAATATGTCTGTAATAATTTTAGTTTAAAACCTTCCAAAATTAACTACAATTCTCAACAGATTTTTAAATAATAGTAGTTGTGATGTTATGCTAAAGATGTCTGTGTATCATATTGCAAAGATATCTACTAGAGTTAGCATGCTAACCTCACTCGGACCATCTAACCATTAAAGCATCACACACTTTTAAGTCATGCTGCTGTTCTCCTGAGCTGATTCTTTAGATAAACATGTCAACATATCTGACATGGCCAAAAAGGTTGTTTGCCATTGTTTCCTAAAATGATTGTTTCTTTATGATCTGGCACTTCTTTTGACTCTTCTAAAATAACCCATATGACAAAAACTGTTCTTAAATGGGAAATGTTAGGGAAGATTGCAGTTATTGCTAAAAGAAACCAATGCTGATTGTTGGTTCTGTCAGAAATGGGTAGGAGCTATGGTCTCCAGAGTTGAAGTCAGACTCTTTGTATGCCTTTTGGCCACCCACACCTCCTCCCTCATAACTTTTTGTGGTGCTAGAATAATGTTGTGTTGCCACACTTATGCCTTTGCTTCTGAGAAGAAACAGTCATTATTTGCACGGCAAGAGTTCACTTGTCAGGAAAACATAGACACTTCTGCTTATCCAGTGAGGACAGTCCTACGCAACCATGTTGTGGAATTATATAATTTCAATGAAGTAAATGTGGTGTCTTTAAAAGCAAAATGCTACCATTATGCCATTAAATCAAAATTCAAGTCCATTGCAAAGCTGTTGTCCAGCATCTCTTATTTAATTAGTCTTTGGAAAGCATTTTTGTTTGTTTGTACACCAACATCGCTAACAAATGTCAAGATGGGGCTGGTGTGTTGCACAACCTCATCAGCTTAAGGTTATACACTAAAAATGTCATTCCTTCTCATTGTGCGATGGGTGGCTTGTAAATTTGGTTCCATTTGGGGTTTTCTTCAAGGCCAGTGGGTTCTATGGCTCTTAATTGAATAATAGACTCTGTCTAGCCTAAAAGGCCATGTCTAGGAAAAAACGCATGCTGTCTGTGGCATTTATTCTGGCATTTTGTCTGTCCTGACAGCATGTTGAGAACATGTCACCAAACACTTAGCCATAGTAGTACAAGTAGTACTCTATAAATCCCCTGTCTCTGCCTTCGCCTCTTCTCTGTTTGCCCTCGCTCCCTTTCATAAGAGGCATGGAGTGTCTGTTTACTTTGTCTTCAGTCATCAGAATACAGACAGAAACATGGTGCCCACTGCTCCACCCACACACATCACCACCTCCCAACTCAAACTGCAGTTGACTGTGAGTGACATTCAAGCCTGCTGCTCCGGAGGGAAACTCATTATGGAATGCTAAACACTGCCGTCCAAAGGGCCACGCAGTGTTAATGAGTGTTGGCGGACGAGAGGACATGTGTGTCCTGTCTGCTTACTATAGCACCAACATACAACACTGACCTCGACTGCAGGCTGTATCCCAAATACACACTCACACACACACACACACACACACACACACACACACACACACTGTACTCAAGACAACTCAACACTGTTTTCAGTTTGTTCTCTGTGTGAAAATTGTTCCATCCCAATGTTTTTGTCATTCAGTGAGACAGCACTCATTATTACTTATCATTATTATTATTATTATTATTTCTCTTTCTACAAGAATAATGTTCCCTTTTTTCTTATTATCTGCCTTTCAAGCATTACGGACACAATAATTACGATTTTACAAAGTCTAAAGGAAGATATTCAATCATTAGCCTTCATTTGAATATGAGAGTCAACTAGTTAAAGCATTGTGTGACAAAATGAGACGAGTTGCATTTGGAAATATTAAGTCATCTATTGCTGACTGGGAAAAAAGCGTCAGTTGCTACATATTTTAATGCCTAAACCTAAAATATGTTATCATTATTTAGAATAAAAACTGTCTATTTTGGTGGAAACTACCTCTCAAATCATTATTGACAGATTAGAAAAAAATGGTGCTGTACACCATGTTGGCATTAAAGCGATTCCGTATTTAGGCTGCCTACAGAAAGCAACCATGAGAGCTATCTGTTCACTCCTGTCTCTCTGCCATCCTTCTCCAATCCCCCCCACACTCAGCTCTCTTTAGACCTGCTGCCCCCTGATTTCTTTTTCACTGTCTCCTATCCTCCTCCTCTCACTATATAATGTGTGTAACCTGTATTTAGAGTGCCACCTGAGAAAACCCTTATCATGTCACTCACACACACGGGCTGTCAGCACAGATAGCTGCTCTGCATGTCACCCTGCTCATTTATTCACTCTGCTGTTGGTGTGTGGTGAGAGATGCTACTCTGATAGGCAACACACGCATGCTCGCAAACATATGGAAGAAGGCAAACACACCAAATAACGGATTTTAATGTGACCTAAAGTGACTTTTGTGCTGACTATAGCAAAAGAAAAAAAAAAAAGAAAAAAAAAAAGGCAAATTACTACCAAGACTGGCCTCTGTACAAGTGTGTACATTCACTCACTCACTCACTCTGGCCTTCCTTGAGTTATTAATCTAGAGGACTGGAGATTCTGCACTTTTGTAAATAAAATGCAATAAATTCACTCTGTCTACCATTGGACACAGTCACTCACTCATTTTCCCTCTGCCCACACACACACACGGAGACAAACATTCATTTGAATGCTCTCAGATGTATATCATCAAGACTATTTTTAGACCAACTACTGGCTTGCACAAAAAATCCTCCCCACCGTCCCTCTCCAGTCCAGTCCCTCTCCCGCTGCCTCTGCTGTTTCTCTGCATCCCACACTCCTGTGTCTACCTCCACCACTTTTTCCCACTCGCTTCAACAGCCTTTCTGTATCTCTTTGCTTCTCTGTTTCTATACTCTGCGTGTGACTCTTTCCTGCAAGCCTCTGGCCCATGACAAGTAATCAACCTCTCGCATTTAAAGCACAGCTACATTTATGCTTCCCACCCCATTTCATGCCTCCCCCCTTCTCATTCATGTCTCCCATTGGGAAGTGAGTGTGGAGCTAGGGGGCTGCATTGAAATGTGGCAGGGCTGTACAAGAGCCCACCTCTGCTGCGGATTCGTAAAGTCTTGTGGGTAGCATTCAGGAAATTGATTTTTTTCCCCCAATTCATAGGGTGATCATGATGAGTGTTGTTTGGTTGAGCAGACTGACGTGTTGAAATGAAATGGAAATTAAGCTCTGTTGGTGGTTAAGGGATGTGTGATACTGTATGGGTGCCACATGTGCAAACACACACACACACACACACACACACACACACACACACTTTCGGTTTCTTACTTCGACAAGCACTCCCACTGCCTCTGCCATTGTCTCTGTCTTACTGTGTCTCTCTTGGTGTGTCTGCGCATGACAGAGTTTTATGTTTGCCTCTAAATCACCACAATACTCATACTTTAGCCCAAGGCTACAAGAAGCTGGGAGGGGGGAGGGTAAATGGCCCAAGATGAGAGGATGGTAGGAAAAGGAAACAGAGTGTGGCAATAACATTAACAGTAGCAGGACGGCTTCTGCTCATCATGAAGTCAAAGGAGGTCTAACAATTCTACGGGGAATGGATGATGAGACTATTTCAAGAGATATCTCCATAATGACCCAAGAATTTGCACTTACAGAGATTGACACCCGCACAAGCTGAACCCTGTCCTGAGACAGCCAATGTGCCTCTCTCCCACCCCTGGTTTTAGTATTTCACTCACTTAAAACACCGGTTGGCAGTGGCTTGATGTATGCAGGAACTTGTACCGACTAGTTTTAGTTTTATATTTAAATTATATAACTTTCAAATTAACAAAACTGAGCAGTCAATCCCCCCCACTCTAAAAACACTTGACAGGCTGCCTAACATTAGAGTAAGCAAAGCCTGCAGTCTCTATGAAAATAATATCTTGCCAGCTGCCAATTATGCACTGAAAGTGATAATAGGTTGCATATTCTGACTAACAATGGGCCTTTTCACAGCAGACATTTTGACTTGTCATAGTAGGAAAATCAGAGGTGTTACTAATGACATTAACGATGGCCCTGTTGTATTCAAACGTCCCAGTAAGAACCAACACACTGAATACCAGGACCCTGGAACTGAAGCAGCTAAATGGAATTCAGCCATCTTTAATTCTATTATTTATGCCTGTGATTTATACTCAAAATTTAAAGTAATACTCCCCCCAGAGTTTGAGCAGGAAACATATGAAACACTCAACAACAGCTGTAGTTTTTTATTTTCCTGTTCTGTTTTTTGGAACGCATGAGTGACCAGAGTAAAATGACATACTGTTCAGCTACACAGAATCATTAATTTGTGCATGAATTGATTATTTATAATGAATTACTATTAATAAGTTCACAGAATTATGTTAAATGTGGATCCTTAGTTAATTTCTAACTGGTTGATGGATGTTACTGCGTGGCAGCAAGAATGATGTTAAAAATACTGTTTGTGTCGAGTGATTGGAAAATCAGGAGGACCTTCGCCTATTATCCAGCTTCCATCTTTATTTTCAAACCTCAGTTATGGTTTCAGCCAAAGATTCAACCTAAGCATAAATCCATTAGTTGTTGATAACTTTCATTTTCACTGGAGATGAAAATAAATTGCTAGAGACATGAATAGAAACCCAAAGTCTGGGATAAAAATCCCTTTTGCGATGTTGTTTTGAATCTTATAATTAATGTGATGTGAGCAGTGGTTTGGTTTTGTGTGCCTCAGTGTTTGTGTCTCATTTCCACTCAGTAATTGACTTGATGTTGTGCAACAAACTATCAACCCTCTGTCACTGTACTTCACCTTAATACTGGTAATTCAACAGCGCTAATTTGCCGTACTCATTTTCTAATTGACCTTGCGAAGACGTTAAGACAAGAGCGGCTCTGCCAGTGAAGGACAAACAACAGAATACAAGACAAGTGAACAGAGCAGCAATAGGACGATGTTAACAGCTGTTTCTTTTCCTGCAGACTTGAATGATGAATTAATCATTTAGCCAGCGAACAGTTGAGTACCTCAGTGCTATTGTACCATCTAAACAGGTACACAGGAAGCCCTGAGCCCGTCCTCACCAGAAAAACAAACAAATAGGTCAATTCATTCACACACACCGTTGACACATCAGGCTCAGTGTCCTGCCTGAGGATACTTTGACATGTAGACTGCAGGGGCCAGGGATTGAACCACTGACCTTCTGATAAGTGGACAGCAGTCTACCTCCTGAGCCACAGCTGCCCATGAGCTTTTCCGAAACCTAACTAAGTAGCTTTTGTGCCAATACCTGAGCAAATTGTGACCGTTTCACATTAACAGTGTGAGGATGAAGCTCCAGCATAACGAAGGTCCGCACCACCATGTTGCAGGTACACTCACAGTATGTGTTTTTTGGGAGTCACTGCCAATCGACCTACTCAGTCATTCAGATATGAGGATGCGTTGGAAACCTCCGAACTAATCTTATCAATATGCACGACAATAACAGAGTATATATAACAGAGTCGAAATGAGCGGCTTTACTGTAAGATGCTCAATGTAAATCTAAAAATGTAATTACCATTGAGTGCTTGCCAATACATTCCTGTTTTTTTCTCTCTTTGTCACCAAAGTTGGCATTAACTGCAGTCGAAACCCTAAGCTGTCTTAAGAACATATTTAATGGTAGTCTTGGATGAAGAGGTACTTATCCATAACCATCTCATTCTTTCCCCTTGGCATCTTTTCTTCCCATAAAATGTATCACACCTTACTATCAGCCATAATGTTGTAAGGCCATACACTGTTGATTGAGGTTGTGGTTTCTAAAAAATGTGTGAATTTGCTTTGCACTGGAACATGAAGACACAGCAATCATCTGAAAGTGGATTGTTTGCGCACTCTTCTTTATTCTTTTGGGAACCATTGAAACACAATGAAAGCCATTTGCTCTGTATTGACTGCGAGGTTCAGCTCAATAGCTCTGGATGATGACAACGCACAGTGAATGGTCCTCTATTGCTCTTTAGGTTCCCCAGGGAAGAGGATTTGTGCCTGACATAACAACATATTAGGCTTTTTTTAAGGTATTGATTTGCAAACGCTGTTTTCTTTTACACACACCACAGCGTCCTAAATAAACCAAGAAACACTCACTGAAAAAGACTACACAAGCAGCACTGCAAATAGCATTTTATTTCACATAAATACATTATCCAGGAATACAGGAAAGCTTTTGATTATTTCAATTTGCCCATGTTATTCATGGAGGACCAATCTAAGAAGGATGCTGCATTAGACATGGGTGAGCTCTCAGAGACTATAACTATGGAATGGAAGAAATGAAAGGAAGAAATGCAATTGGTCCAGGTGCCTTCAGTCTCTTACCCGCTGCCGTTTCCTTTCATCTGTTCACCTGCTCAGCTTAGCTCCTAGTTTGTTGTCTGCCTGTGCTTGTTTGGTGAGCACTTCACCAAACTCTGAAAGAAACTCTTAAATTCGATGCTTTGCCCTTGAAGTATTTGGTTCACCAAACACTTCAAGAGACTCGGAGTCCAACAAAAGAGAATGAGTTGAGTGATCCTTCTCTGATCATTGAGAGCTTTGCAGCATCAATTATATTGAGAGACTTTACATCCAAGATAGACTTTGAACTTGTTGCTGTTTATCTGTTTCTCTCTGAGATTAACATTGGTACAAGCTATACCCATTTTCTGGTGGTACTGCATTTGGGTCCTAAACACCCCGTTACACTACACTAAATATACAATTACAGAGAAAATACGAGGACCACTTAAAGCATGATAAAATGATCTTTTGAAATTTTTAAAGAAGGCTTTTATTAAAGTAAACCAGATAAATCACCAATTAAAATGTGTCTCATACACAGTACACATCATTGCAGTGGCTGCTTTTACTCTAACAGATGTTAGAATGTGATGTGACCACAAATTATACATCATCAGTGATTTTCTTTTATCTTTTCTTTTATGCATTTATTATTTATTCATCTCAACAATATTTTGCTGCATTTCTGTAATACAATTTTCTCTATACATGTATGTGTGTGTGCATACATACGTGCGTATACAGCATATGCAGACAGACAGACAGACAGACACACACACACACACACACACACACACACACACACACACACACACACACACACACACAATGTCTTTTTTTCCTCTGTCTTTTATCTGTTTTACATACATTCAAAACATTATCCATGGTTAGCCTCAGATGAACTTGATATGTATTATAACTCACTCACTCACTCACTCACTCACTCACTCATAACTCAAGTCTGTGACAAAGTCTGCCAAATCTATTGGCCAGTTTATCATCGAACCATCTCTTTAAGTCTCTCAAAGCTGTCTATATGCATATCTGTAACTATAGCTTGAACTTAGGTGAACTTGCATTCCGTAACACATTTTGTCCACAAACTCAAAATAAAAGCATTATGCGACCAGTGAGAAATGCTTGACAGGTCTTGTTACTCTAAAATGACAACAGCAGAAATAACTCAAAACACCACTGACAGGATCTCTCTGTTTTTTAGTTTCTCATTCTCTGTTTTTCTCTTCCCTCATTTCTTAAAATATCCACAATACTCTAAGTCAAAGACAACAACATAAATAGTCATGAAATGCAAAACTTTGTTTTGTACTGTACCCACTCAAGGTTTGGTAGTAAAGTCCTCTTCGGTCATTAAAAATGGAGAGCTCTTCTGTTCTTCCGCTCGTTTGCATGAAATATTCAGATGAGAGGGATGTTTCACTGGCCTTCCACAAGTCAGTGTTTGTATCTATTTATTATCGCTGTGAATCTGTTCTTCCACTGTTTTGATATAAATCTCATATATCGCAGATTCAATTCATAAATTATGCTGTATGTTGAAATAAGTCAACAATTCAACATGTTTGCAGTGGTTTTTCATTTGACCTGCATGAATCAAAATGCAATTTGTTTGTTTGTTTGTTTACATATTATGGTACTCCTAGGTTCCGTCTTGCTGCTGGCTGGGTACGTTATGCGTGGAACAAAGCGAAGAACTGTGATAATTAATGTGACATAGCTCATTTATTCATAAAGTATAGTTAGAGTATAGATAAGAGTATAGCCAGAGATGGATTACAAGCAGGTTCTCTGAGCAGTTTCACATGAGGTGCATTGTTTTCATATTTATCTTTCTTGACAAAATGAGTTCACTTCGTAACGTCATTGTGTTAGTAGTAGAATTAGGCAAAGTGGCTGAATTATTCTGCTGTTTGTTGTAGACTATGTTTACTGAAGTACTACTGTGTAGTTCACAGTCAACTAAAGTCCATAATTCAGTGAAACTCAATCAAGGCCTCAAGTGACTTTAATCCAGGGTCGGCTGTAGTTCATGAGGTAGAGCGGTTGTCCACCTATCAGGAGGTCCACACTTGTGTGTTAGTGGTTCCATCCCTAGCCTCGGCAGTCCACATGCCAAAGTATCCTTCAACAAGATACTGAAACCCAAAAACTGGCCCTGATGCTGTGCCATCGGTGTGTGAATTCATATGTACTTCTCTTTGGATAAAAGCGTCTGCCAAATGACTAATTGTAATTGAATTCAGGGTCATTTCACCATTGGTGTTTTGAGCTTTTATGTTTTCCGATGGCTATCCCTTATCATGTGGAACACAGCATTAACTACAGCCAAGTAAAGTTAGGTGTAGCTAACAGAAAAGATGACAAACAAAAACGAGATGAAAATGATGAAAAATTTGCTTTCATTCACTGCAGCCACAGCTTGGACACAATCCTTTCTTCAAAGAGTAATAGATGAGAAGATCAAAATGAGATAAAGATTGTTTTTAATGGACTACAAATACCAGTAAATCTGAATTTCCAGATCTATTCCTGTGTTTGACCACACATCATAGTGTGTGGTTTACATTGAGATGAATTCCTTTGTGTGGGTTTCAAATGAAACTCTGTGAAGTCTCTTGGAAGTTCTATTATTATATTATAT
This sequence comes from Chaetodon auriga, assembly GCF_051107435.1. Classification (NCBI taxonomy): domain Eukaryota; kingdom Metazoa; phylum Chordata; class Actinopteri; order Chaetodontiformes; family Chaetodontidae; genus Chaetodon; species Chaetodon auriga. The sequence continues at coordinate 14,735,204 of NC_135079.1, read as the reverse complement.
AGATGAAAAATACAGAGGGGATACAATACATATTTTGGCCCCATCTCCATTTGTTCCTCTGAAATATACAATATGTTTTCCTTTGAGTGTCTGTGTAGCAGGCATCCGTTCTGTTTGCACTTGTGTCTCGCTTCGACACTTTGCCCCACTGCCTGTGTACGGTGACTGAGCTTGTATATCTTGAGTGAAGTGAGCTTAGCACAGCTGTCCCTGTCATGCATCATTCCTCTGGTCACATCCTCCCTACTTTATCCATCTGCTCAAGCCCTGCATGGTGTGTGTGTGTGTGTGTGTGTGTGTGTGTGTGTGTGTGTGTATACGCGAATATGTAAAAGCTTGCAATTGTAATCCTCACCCTGCTACATCAGACCAGGTTTTCTCTGTCAGCAATACCCAGAGGAAAAGGCTGAAGCTGCATGTGTGTGTCCGTGTGCATGTTCACTGATGGTTGTGTGTACGTTTTAAAACTCAGGGACTGTATTTTAAAAAGAGTGACAGTATGAACATCCAAATACTGAGTCAAAAGCAGAGTAAAATGAATGGAGGGACATGGTGTTGGGCTTAATGCACTCTGAGATTTTCCATAAGACTACATTTTGACACAAGTCAGAGCTCTACCAGAGAGCTGGAAAATGTTCAGAAATAGGGCCAAATCAGATGAAAAGAGTCTTGTTAAAGTGGCTGAAGCAAATGGAGACTGTTATCGCTGCTCTGCAATATTAAAAATCACTGAATATGCAATAAGGACAGGGGGAGTGTAGGTTTAATGGCTAAGTCTGGGTTTTTGTGTGCTTTCATAAGTATGCCTCAATACAAAGGTTTAAAACACACTGAAAAAAACAATTGTGTGGAGAGACTACAACGAAAAAAGCAGTAATAACTGTGACTGTGTGCAAAGGATGAAAAATCTCATAGCATCGTGTCTATCTCATAAAATTAGAGTCTATTAAAGGTTTGAAAGCCACAATAAATGAAGAGCCATTCATTTAGACCCCTATTTAGAAAGAATGCAGACAGTTACCATATGCAGCAGGAATGGCACCAGCAGCTGAAAGTCTGTGCCAAATAATCAAAATATGTCATGAAAATGAATATGAAGTAAATCTGAAGAAGGCATTAGATGTCAGTAGTAACAACAGACCCCCTTTCCCGTTTTACGATATGTTTTCACATCTACTGTCACTACTTACAGTGTGAATTCAAACATGATAAGTGGGTATATTCACATGCAGATGATATTCATTATGATATAAAAGAGAAATAAATTTACAACACCAGGACAGTTCAGGAAGTACTGTCGTAGGTACGAAATTTTAAGTCTGTGTAAAAACAATGGTCATGTGACAGGCTCTCCATGCATGTCTGTAGTCGTCATATTAGGCTAATTTGGCGCAGGTTGTGAAGACAAGGCAAAGCTTTGAACCAGCATTTCAATACTGACCAAAATCAAACAGTGCCAGTCATTTAACACACCCATTTTTATGTAAACCTATACATGCTACATAATGATTTGAATTAACACAGCCCAAATTAACAAGCAACAATAGAAACACAAGATATTCCTGTCATTGTTCACTCAGTTTTCCAGAAGTGACATTGCTTTGCAATGTATTTTTCCAGGTTTTATAGCTTCTGCTCCCAGGCAACATGCTTTCTGTAATATGAAGTGCCTCTTGAACTGGCCTCCCTGTTCAACATGTTACACAAGTCATACTTCATATCTTGGTCTAACTTTTGTTCTATTGGACTCAGTTGCAGACCTTGGTCTCTTTCTTTTTGTGTATCTGGAAATTCTGAGCTTGAAAAATGGACAATACTCTATTCATACAGTGCAATGTAGGCTCTTATTAATACACTACCTTGCAATGAGAGGGAAAACATATACAAACAGGTTTTGAAAAACACATTATGTTAAATGTTAATAGCTCTAAGAAATGGCGTGAATGAAGGCTGGAAATTGTGCAACCTGATCTGTCGAGATTCTGTTTACAGAGGCATTGCATTTTGCCCCCTGCACCTCGAGTGCATTTTCCCCACCTTGAAAAGATTAAGTGAAGGCGACATGGCCACAAATAGGTAGCAGTCTAACATCAAACCGATGCAGTTAGGAATGAATACATTGTGACAGGGTGGTTGCATGTATTTGCCTTTAACTATAGCAATCTTGTTCATCACTCATGCAAAATTAAGCCAAGTCTGGTTTTCTCTGTATATCACATACGATGTGTTTGTGGATTTTACAGACTTACATTAGCAGTAGTTTCATGCTCTCTAAGAAAAAAACACATAAGGAGAATTGTCGATGCACATATCCCTCCTCCTGGGGTCCAGCAGGAGCTGTAGATGGAGGGAAACAATTAACAAAAATGAAAGGATTGTTTATATCATACAATTATTGGTGAAAATGACTTTACTGTGGGAATAATGCTGAAATGGTCAGAATTCTATGTCCGTTAAAGCCCCTATGTATAGCATTTAAAATAAGATTTTTGGCGACTTCTCAAGTTCTACTTTTGCTTTTTTGAAGGAAAGACAGTGAACATTACATCAACAGAAAGAGAGACACTGTGTGAATCATATATGCCACAACAGTTTTTATGTGGCATAGACAGTTTTCATTCTGCTTGATGTACCTCTCATCCGTCTCCCAGCACATCCTTCCTTCCCTTCCTCTCTTTCCCCCCGCATGCTCTCTAAGGCAATATCTTGACGTCACAGCATCACAGACAGACACACATGCACACACATCTGGAGCTTTGCAATTTGATCTGCCCATGCGTGCACACACTCACACAGTCGTGTTTCCATCACTTTTGGGGACATTGCATAAACTTACGTTCATTTCCTGGAGACTTATCGTAACTATTACTTTCCTAACCCTTCCCCTAACCGAACCTAACCAAAGTATTCACTTTAAAATGTAATGATTATGTTATACAGACTTGCGTTTTGTCCCCAGAAAGGAGGCAAGTCCCAACAATGTGACAGTGTAAATAGATTTATGTCCCCACAACATGAGTAATACAAGTCCACACACACACACACACACACACACACACACACACACACACAAGCATATTACCACACATCTATGCGCAGGCTCTCGCTCTCTAACACACACTCACAAACAATTTCACTTGCTCCTACTGTTCCCTGTGGCTTGTGATGGAACTGACACACTGTCTCATTTGATCAGTGTGAAACCATTGTCTGACATCTTTAGTGGAGATGTGGGCTTCAGGGTGGGAGGTTGAGGGATGCAATATATGAGCAGAAGTAGATGGGAGAGAAGGAAGGGAGGAGATATGAGAAATGGTGCTGACCAAAAGTGACCTCAAAGTCACTTGGCGATTTCTCAATGAAGGAAGGAAGCTGAGAGTATGACTGAAGGGAGGGAGAGTGAGTAATAAGGTCCAATCTAACCTGATGTATTTTTCCCCCAAGGCGTTTGATGGTCACATGTGCAGCTGTGATATATACGCGCGGTCACACACAAACACACACTCGCCTCACCAAGCTTCATTGATTTGATAGTTTTCTCTCCACTGGCCTGCAGCTGGGAGGTCACAAAAGATGAGACATGGCTCCAAGCTGTTCCAAAATCCAGTCACACATATACTCCTCCTAAGGCCTATAATTGTGTGTGTGGCGACAGTATATATCTCTGTGTTCATGTGTGTGTGCAGCCCTAGTGAGCAGTGTGTGCGGGGGGGTGTTGGTGTGTGAGATGGAGCATTTGTGTGGGACACTATGCCCAATGTTCTGGAAAGGATGTCAAGAACACTTGGCTGTGATGTGTTACTATGTTGACCAGAGCCCAGCTGTGGTGGGGATTTAACTGGTTGTCATCATGTTAATTAGTGTTGTCATGATAATTTCAGTCTCCATGGCTGCGGCCACAGATTGTATAACAGGCCCGCAGTCTTCAGGACACATCTGGAACCCTTGATTGCCTTACAATTAGAATAAATAGAAGTAACACTGTCATCAGACTTGAATTGCCAAATATAAATAATGTCTAAACTGGCCCTGAGGCGATATGAGGTGAAATTAGCATACCATATCACATGTGTGCACATCTGTTGCTCAGGTGTGTATTGATTTGCATGTGTACGTGTCAAAATCTGACACAAACAGCACATGCTTTTAGCTGGTATAGTGGGAAGGGGCTCTGATCAGTTATTAGATGTGATGGCCAGCAAACACATTTCAACATCTTGTGAACACAACCTCCTACATCCTTCAGTTTGTGTGAGTAGAGGAGATGAAGGTAATGTGTGTATTGTTTTTCTGGAATGATTTCTATAGTTACAGGTTGAAGATAGATTAAGTATTCATTTATTAATATTTTTGCTCTTGATTGTTCTTAACAAAATATATTTGATGTGGCACTGAAAAAATATGAGTTTTGATCCTATTTTTGCAGAAAAAAAAAAAAAATACAGGCTTAACAAAATGGACCCTGTGCTTCCCATAATGCAACTTGGTAACATCTTTTGTAAGATCTTCCCTGCGTGGGATCAATTTCACAAAGCTCCATCCAGAGACACAGGAGGCAATATGCAATTGTTTTCACAGTTATGTAGTACTCCTGGTAACTTTGGCTTGCAAAATTGGTAAAGTGTCCCTTTAATTGCTGTTCAAACGGCATCACTGGAAACGTTGTATGCTTTCTTGACAAAACATTATGTTCCCTGAGTAGTGTGTCATTTCCTTGTTATGAGTATCATCAAGAAGCTCATTATCACTGTGCAAAATTGTCAAATGTCAGATTCTTACTCTCTGAAATCGCAGACAGATTTTGAAAACATCAGTCTGTCCACCTAATTTTGTTGCAGATATTTCAGCTGACACGTGCAAGGTCTTGGGGCTTCAGGTGAGATTAGCTGCCATGCTACAGAGAGCAGGTAAATAACTCCAGGACATTATGTCACACGTTCTGGATGAAAGAGAAGAAAAGGGAGATTTCTTTAATTCCTCCACCTAGGGGTCGATGGTCCACCCACCCGTGTAATGAGGTCTGTTAGCCAAATGAGCAGCCCTTCAAGTGTAAGTGCATGTGTGTATGTGGAAGTGTGAGAGAGATACAGACAAAAGAGCTCACACAAGTGCGTTTAAGTGCATGCTAATTCTTCTGCGTGCGTGCGTGTGTGCTCGTCATGTCTGTGTCTTTCACAATGTGCAGCCTGCACAGGTGTTCTCTGCAATCGCTCAGGCGAAGCAATCATCCTCACGTATGCTACACCTATATCGTAAATGTTTAACTTGTAACTAAACATCTGCAGCTATTGTCTAGAATAGATGGAGACATCATTAGGCACTGCACTCTGCTGACATGCTGGATACGTGCTCTCATGTGGAGCTATCAGCTGTAATCAGGTAGATGCAGCCTGACGTGCTTCAACCCAATTATGGCCATTTGGTTTTGCAAGAATTTACATATAAACATGAATATTTTTGTAGCTCTTATATTTGTGTCACAAAGATTGTAGACTTGTTGAGGTTAGTAGCAGGTATTAGTTTCCTGCTGCGGGCTGGATCCCACAGTAGTGCTGCAGAGTCTCTGTTAACTTTAAGAACCCACCAGTAGTAGTTCCTTTGAAAAGGAAATGATGAATATGGGTTTAATTAATGTTTTCCAACAAGCAGAACTTACCATCATACTGATAATACTACACTATGTACATGCAATATTAAAAATGTTTTTCATTACCAAGGTATGTGAAAAAGAAGGAGCAGTTCATTTCATATTGATCTTTAAAGAGAAATCCCAGAGCAATTCTCTTATTTCTACTAATGAAAAGAAATGCATGTGCAATCTGAAGCGGCTGCTTTCATTAAATGTGATGTAGAGGACATACAGTGAAAACAAATTAAAAAGGATAACTAACTATTTGTTTTATTTTTCCTATCTTAAAAAAAAAAAAATCTCAAATTTAATGAGTGTGTAATTGACATTTAACAGCCATGGAGTCTTTAAACAGTTATGTAAATGGGTGGACCTTTCACACATTTCAGGCATGGCGGGGGACTTGGTGACACAATAGCATGCTGAGCAGGGCAGAAAAAATCATTAAATGGAAACACTGTAGACATGGAAAACTTTTACAATTCATTATATATGCAATATATCAAATTCTTACATTTTGCCTATTCGCCTTGTTGAACTACAAAGGCTGACATTTCATGACTTGGTCCCTAAATACTGTTAACTCTCTGCAGTTCTTTTCAGGATCATTATGCAGGCCAAGGTTTTGGATTGCTGTTGTATTCTCATTTCTCTGCTCCCAAAGATGGACCTGCTGTTCAGTGATCTATAAGGAGTTGTTTTAACAAGTTTTGAACATGTCTCTCGTCCAGTAAGACGATGAGCCTAATGTCACTTGGCTCTGTCATCAACTTTCAGCGCTAAGCCGGTTTCAAGTTTAGAACTGTACAAATGGCGATGGAAGATGCTCACTGGTTAATGCCAGTAACATCTTGTACTTGCTTTACTCCCCCACCACCACTCAATTTGTACATACTGAGCAGTTTACTCCCCCTAGCACATGATGTAGAACCACCAGATTCTGTTTTTTTTTTTTTGAAAATGGCAGCAAACATAGCAACTGTGCAACTTTTTACAAGATTGATTTTGCCTTTAAAACTGAGTGACAGAGTTCTCGTCGCCAGAAATAAAAGTCTAACATTTCAAAAATCCACACAAATACCTTTGTCAGCACCATCCAGGTCAAATCAGATTCAAAATGATGACGGATATGATGATCGTCTGTGGATATAATAATTGGTTTACCACGGTGATGGCACTGCAGTGTACGAGACCTCATTCAAAGAGTTATTTTTGAATACTTCTCCATCCTGACTGACATTAATTAGGGGGAGACGTCATCCTCCATTAAAATGTCACCGCACAACGGCACTAACAGTTTCTGTTTGTTAGTAAGTGTGCGTTTGAGATGTTGGAAGACGGGTGGGGGCATACATTAGTATAATCAACATACATTGGGTGTGAGTGTGCATATTTATAGAAGTGAATGCTTCCTGCCTTCTATATCAGTGTCTGTCTCTCCTCTTTGTTTGGTCCATGCGCAGCTGTGTGTGTGTGTTTGTGAGTATTCTGTTGAGCTAAGCAGTTTGTTGTGAGACAGCAGCAGGGATGCTCACACCTACACTGAGTCCTAATGAGGATTTTACTAAACCCACAGAGTCTACTATATAACTATACCAGCCCCTGTGGAAAGCCTGACACTGCAACTACTGCCTGTGTGTGTCTAAGTCTGTGTGTGTGTGCGTGTGTGTGTTGCAAGCAAGAGTTATTGACACTTAAGGGGAAAAGGACTGGAGACAGAAAACGAAAAGGAGGATGGAGTGCAAGATAGGAGGGGATTAGAAGGGATGGAGAGGAAGAAGAAGTGGGACTGGTTGATGCTAGATGGAGCTGGGTTTATTAATATCCATTTGGGGTGGGGGAGACTGCGCAGGGTCTGCTAATGCTTCTCTTGGCATCGACACCGTTTGGCACCCTGTCTGAAAAAGACTTAGAAAGTGCTCTGAGTAACCCTGAAACACCAAGCAAACAGCACAGAGTAAGAGGGAGATAGACTTTCACCCCTAATGTTTTTTTTTTTTTTTTTCTGAAACATTTAAAGTGCTGGATAACAAAGTCTTGTATCTCAGACACAGAGGCAACAACATCACTGATAAACACTTGACTGTCACAGTTGCACAGAGCAAAACATCAAAGATTGTTGTGGTCTAGGAAGATTGGTACAGCATGGGTCCTTAAAATAGTTGAATTATACTTCTGAGTGAAGGCTCCAATTGTATATACACTAACCAGTAATGGCACAAAGTAAGCCAGAGGCATGGCGAAGTTAAAGACTGTAATTTGTATGCAGCGAGAGGAGCATCTGGTCAGCCAATTACCATCTAATGGTTGCTCTTCATCCAGTGTTAACAATCTCCTTATCTGCACCCTGTTTGAGCACCACACACAAACATACACACACACACACACACGTTTAATCTTTGCTCGTGCCTTGCAGCTAAAAGAAGCGGCCTCCTCTCACCATGTGCAATGTACTGTACAATGTACCCCTTCATTTCATTTCCCTGATCAGCTGGAAGTAAGGATTCACATTCTCCATCTTTCACTCGTTCTCTCGCTATCTTGTCTGTTAACCATGTCCTTACCGAACCCTCCTTTCTAGTCATGTCCTTACCCTTTTTTTTGTTATGTAACTGGGCAATTTGAGTCACCCAGCTCCAAAAGAAACTGCCTAAATAAAGACACCACACAGGGGAGGAGTCAAAGAAGAGAAAGGGAGTAAAAGGGAGGGATGGAGAGGGAGCAGATTGCTTGCAAACTAATGACTTATTCCTGAAGATCAAACGGAACAGACTAAACAGATAATTCCCAGGCAAAGATACTCAACATTGCATAGCCGGTCTCCTATTCCTCAGCTAATTCGCAAGGGGAATAATTAAAAGAAAAGCTACGGAAAACACTCAGACAGAGGCACACACTCACACGAGAGCACACACACAGTCCTACGTTGTGGGAGGCCTGCCACACGTGGCTTTGATAGCATGAGTCTTTTATCCCCTTGGCAGCCTATTGCCTGTGTAAAACGCATTTACAATGTCAATAAAAACCATTTCTAATCATTTGCCAAGCATCTGAATGTGCACTGCCCAAGGTGCTGTGACTAGCACATTTCCCTTGTCTTTCCTGCTGCATCTCGGCTGTTTTCGCACACACAAACACACGGATGCATGTATGAGAACACAACCATGCACACCTTAAGATGTACAAAACAAAACAGCAGGCAGAACAAATATGGATGTTGTAAAATCCGCCTCTGAATAGAGGACTGCTTGTTGCGTGTGCGTGCTGTTAATGTGTCTCATGTCTTTTACAGAGACATGGATGGAGGTCTTTATTGCTGATTTAATCCATCCAAGGCTGATGGGGGTGTAATGGAGGTGGGAAAGCAAAGATAACAACGGTGAGAAAAAAAACAATCCTGTAACATATTGATATTTTCCCTCTCCACATACACCTACACAGTAGATCTCACACAGACAAGACAGCAGTCCCACACACACGAGCAGACACTTTCCAACATGCATGTGCAGAAACACACGTACCTGCAAGCCATTTGTGCTTTTACACCTCTGCCACTCTTAATACTGTCGAATCGATCACCAAGTGGTCCATGTGCACTAAATGAAATTCAGTTGTAATCCTGTGAAGGTGATCCCACACTGCAGGGCTGCTCTGTGTGACTGTGGCCATGTGCATGCTTGTGTTATAGGCTACTGTATTTGTTTTACAATATGGTGTACAAAAATATGAGTAGTTACTAAGGAACAAGAATTCACAATTAGTTCCTCATTAACAAACCAGAAACAGCAGGATATTGCTGCATAATATTCAGACAACATAGTAGTCATCTTCACACTCAAGTCATATTCTGGAGCATTATTGATGTTGACACCTTAAATATAAATATATTAAGCAGAGTATTTGTCGAGTTAAGTGTGGAGTTCAGCTGTTTTATGAAAGACATGATCACTGTTCACCAAAGCCCAGCAGAAGTACAGCTTTATTCCAGCAATGCATAACACCTCTGATCACTGTAGTGCCAGGACTCTTGAACTGTTGAACAAATAATTACGGACAACTGACAGCCATGCTATGTTAGCAGAGCTACATGTAGGGTAGCTTTATGTTGCAGAAATATTAACTAGGCTACTTGCTGCATAGGCTTGTTGGACAATTTGTGTTCAGCCTCAATTGGTGACCAAAGAATATAATTTTGTGCAGCAATACATAAAGAGTTTTGGCCACACTTCAGGTGCTGGAAATATGATCTCGAAAATAAAAGGAATTAAGTGACTAAGTTCTATGTAGCTGCAGTAAAGGGTGTTCGCCATTTGACAACAGACATGTTGTGTTGGCTTGAGGTTTTGAGTGACATGTTGGGCAATAGTAAGTAGTAGTAGTAACCCAATAGCAAGTCACAAGAAGAGTTGTGGTCTGCTGAAGTGATTTTCTCTGCTGTAACCTCTCCAGGCAAAATGAGTGTTTACCGAACAGTGAGCTGAAACAGGAACAGTCATCCTGGGCATGGTTATCCAAGAAGAGCTGGATTTAGGGCAACTCATCTTGGTTGTAGATACTTAAAAATGTTTCACCTCTCCTCCAATGAGCTTCTTCATTTCTACCTGATTGGTGGGGAGTCCCAAGTATTTAACCTCTGTGGGGTCATTATCAAGGTCATTGATACCAACTGGTTCATAGTGCTCCTGACAACAGTCGTTGAAGGTGTCACATGTCACACATTTCTCCCCAGAGGGTTTAACAACCATTCACATTTGGCCTCAACTCCAGCGGCACTCGTTTACACTGGTAAATACTGTGCAAAGCTTCAGATCCACCACTCACATATCTTCATGTTGACTCATTATAACAGTGAATGTACACAACACAATATATTGTAGTGGGTCCCTTTTAGGGATTTTGCATAAACGTTAGCAGCACTAAGTAGCACAGAAAGTTGCTGGAGGAGCTGTTGGCAATGAGAGACGATGTTGAGACTTTCCCCTGTTGATTTCCTATTTCCAAATTGTTCTCAAGTTTATAATTAAAAATGTTCATCTTGGGTAGATTTAGTTTTATGTAAGATTAATTTCCAGTATTTCCAGTTGTGAACTGCCTGTTTAAATGTTGAGGAGGTGATGCCACTGAAGAAAAGAATCAGATGAAAAGGTGCACTGACAGAAGGAGCCACAGCTCACCAATGGAGAATACATTTCTGCAGTGTTGTTCTTAAAGCCAGTCATAAATATATAATGTCTGTAGTATAATATATGACCAAGGTTAGCTTTGCATGTGTCCAACTGTACAATGTATGAAGTGAATGTGAACATGAATGTATATACTCTTCATATGAGTACACAGAATCAATCTGAAATATCAATACATATCAACAATACAATAAAAATCCTGCCATTTCTGCTTTGTTATTAAGGAATCACAGATTCAACTCACCCAATGATTCATTAATGTATTATGTATACATTCTGTTCTCTGCTAACTCATCACTTTCAATATATAACCCTAGATTCTGAGTAACTGAGGAATTACTTATGAGTAATTGATGATCAGGTTGTTTGTCAGTCTGTTCTTTGCTTTTGCCACTACTCACATTTTTCTGTACCATACTGTAAAGTGTCACTGTTCTGTTTGTGGTACAGTAGCGTCTCTTTTAGCTGTCGTTCCGCTCACTGTTTACAGTTGAGGAGGGGAGGCAGCGGGAGACAGTGCCAGTCCCTCTCCTCACAGGGGGTCTTCTGTGCCTGAGTCAAAAAGCCAAACAGAACCTCAGCATGGGTGCTAATGGGCCTCGGTGACAGGTGTGTGTGGGTGTGAATGTGTGTGAACGAAAGAGAGAGAAGAGAAAAGACAGGGAGAAGACAGAGAGAGAGAGACTACGTGTGTGATATAACCTTTGAAAGGCTCAGAATTGTTCATGGTCTAGTAAGCATGATGCCATGGCACATTTATTTAAGCTTGTTATTGCAGTACAACCTTTTTGTTTCAACACTGGTTGTTGAGGTAAACTGCAGCATGCTCTGTATGCATTTGTATGGGTGTGTGACCTATACAGCTCACTCATCTCAAAAGGACCTGTGGGGTATTCACAGTGGGTGTTAGTGTAATGGGGTTTTAAATGTGGTGGGGAGAAAAGTGGCTCCCATCAAATTACCCCTCTATTCATTCCCACTTACAGCTGCAGTAGCCATGCTTTGTATCCTTAGCAGGGATTGCCTCTCACTGCACAATCACAAGCTCTGCATCGCTCTATGCAGAACAGCAACCATCTTCACGCTACAAAGATTGATATGTTGTTGGACAAATGTCACACCTTCAACATTAGACACATGTTCTATACATTGGTGATAAATTAAACACTGAACTTTTCAGGAATTATCATCTTTATTGAATACAGCCGCTGTCAGAATTACTCTTGACATCATTATAATCCTGACACCAGCCATCGTCAGCTCTGTCGTGATCATCGTTTGTGTCATCATTAAACATCATGATAATGGGAAATCATAATTATGGCCTTTGGTTGGTGTAAAAGCTGTAGTTATTTCATTATATCCATGAAAAAGTTCTCTGTCAGAATTTCCTCTTCTACTAGTTAAAAATTCACCATTTGTTAAAACAACACATCTTATTTTGACGAGGATTTCTTCATCAATGATTTAACTAATTAATTTATTATTTTCGTCTTTTTTTTTTTTTTTTGGCAGACACTAGAACCTTTAATCAATGTCTTTCTGTTGTCTGAACTGTTGGACATGTTTTTAATGTAGACCTCTGTGTTGAAAGTGGATCACAGAGGAATCACTGCCATCCCTGTGATTAGTGGACCATCCAGTCTACCTCATGAGCAAATACCACCTGCAAAACTAATGACTATAAACTATACTTTGTGTTTGGTGCCAGTGAGCAATGTTAGCATACTAACACATTAAACTAAGATAGGAACTATTAAACATACCTACAAAACATCAGCGCATGCCATTGTCACTCAGACATTAGCATTTAGCTCAAATCACTGCTGTGCCCACAGCCTCGTCTGTTAGCACAGTGTACCGCTCGGTGAGCTTGTGCCCAGCTCGCCAAACCCTGCTTTGCATTGCTCTTTGCTCGACGCAGCGAAAAGCGATGTCCAAATGGTAATGCTTGTGACTACACGTCCGATTATTAGAAAACAAATGATTTCTCACCATTCATACCTGATACACAGTAATTTCCTCTTGCCTCTGCTGCCTCTCTCTCCTCTCTACCTGTCTCATGCTGTCAAATGTTTTCTGCATTGTTGTGAAAATTAAGGCAACACTGGCTTCAACTTCTCCAGCATGTATTCAGCCTTACACCTCACTGTCCGCCCAGAGTTTCTTGCCTAAGGCTCAGACTCCCACTACTCTCTCCTGGACTAGGGAAAAATATACTTGAGACATACTTTGCAGAGACTGCTGAACACTTTAGAAAATACTCCTCCAATGACTGGAACCCAATGATTCTGATCATAATGCATAAAAACATTATTGATAAAATACAGAATTCCAGAACAAAATCTGGAACATTCTTTACAGACAATTTCATGAGATACCTACAGTCTACACTTCTACTGCAACCTGTAATGAATACAAACTCCTAAGGGAGCCTGAAACCAATAACTACTTAAATATGGATCAGTAGAAACTTTGAGTGAAGGTCTCCATGGACTAAACTAAATTAACAGGCTTTGTGGGGTTATTGAAAGGGCTTAAACAGAATATGTGCAGTACTATAAATGCATGCAGAGGGAGCGATAATGGCTAGCATACACACCAAAACCATTAATTTTACACATAATAGCTCACTTCATACACTGTAGTTTTTTTTTTAAACAGTGTTAATGTGTCATCGTCTAATTACTGCGACTGTCTTAATAATTGGTTATCATGCTGCAATGTACTGTAATGAGCAATAGCAGAGGGCACTGTTATAACAGTATCAGTGCATATTTCACAGTAACACACAATGCCACTGGATCGGGCAGTCTTTCTCTCAGAAGAGGGGAAACAGTTCACTTTCTGTATTGACTAGAGCAGCACTGAATGAACTGTAACAGCCTAGTTATTAAAATCAATAGCAATAACTACAATTTCTCAATTTCATATTGGCTCTTGACTCAATCAATGGATATCAAATTACCCTGCCTCTAGAGCGCGTAATCCCCATCACAAAGAGCAGGGTTAGGCCCTGAATATAGATCAGTGTAGAACATGCAGAGTGCCTCTCATAATAAAGGAGCTCATGGAGAAATTACACAACAAATGTAGCTGCACTCTGCAGAAACATGCGGGACAAATCTACAGAATACAGTCACACAATCAATAGTCATTGCTTTGCATTTACACTGGTCTGACAAGTGCAGTATGCTGAGACACAGACTTAGTGTGTGGGTAGTAAGTTTCTCGGAGAAGTACAAAAGTAAAATTTTGACCGCATGGATCAGTTTTTATCTTAATTTCCTGGTTTATTTGTTTTATTTTAAGGTGACATTATTCTTATAGTTATGCTGTTATTGTTTTGCTGGTGATTTTTCATTCGTGCTTCTTTTTTTCTTCTTCAGGATCTTATAGCCCAATCACTGGGATGACAGCTGTGCTACTATTCACTGAGTCGAACATCATGCAGAAATTGAGCAAAACAGCCTCTGGGAAGAAAAGCAGGTAAACATGTACACTCACATATTTGGGGACATTTTAAAGCTGTGATGAAATGAGGTAAACAGTGCACAATATTTCAAATGATGCATGGAGGAAACACCAGATTGCTGCAGGGAGGTATGGTGACAAACACTTTGTACTGGGTGGGAGGTCCGTGGTCTTTGGTCTGCATTTAAGTTGTCTGACAGCAGTTCTTCTAGTGCAGTATGGTGCTAATTGTTATATAGCACCACAATATGTTGTCAGAATACACATTCTACAACTCACAGTCTAGACTGAACTCCTTACCAGTGTCTCTGCTTTGAGTCCATGCAAGACAACAAAATCAGATAATCAACACTATACAGTATGTGACGTTAAGAGACACTGAGAAATGGTGTCCTTGATCCCTCCTTTCATCCATCTTCTTGTTTTCTTTCTAGACATGAACAAGAAAGCCTCTTTTTTCATTTCCACACATTTTTCAAATATTTTTTTCTAACACGTAACACCTCATGTCTTAACCTCACATTTCTATTATAGATGGCCACAGTGGGTTTCAGTGCGTTTTGGCATTTAATTGACTGAAAACCCTCTGTGACTTATAATCCCTTTGTTTAAAGGGAGGAAAACAAAATCGTCCCCTCTTTCCACCATAAACTCTGAAACTCAGCATATAAAATCACTTAAATCTTCTAAATCCTCAGAAAGAGTAAATGCAAGCACAAATGATTTAGTTGAATGATTTTAATAAAAAAGAAGAAAAATGAGGCACATATGCATAACTTCACATAACACATAAACAAATAAATAATGGATTGATTTTTGTAACAGAATGTTTTAATTAGTTTGTTAATTCATTCTGAACCTTCTGTGAATGGGAAGCCAAGGAAAACAACAAGCTACCTGATTGGTCTGTCCAGTTGGTCATAATTTTTGAAATTTTTAAAACATGCAAACCTTTCCTCTACACAAAGAAGGTGGATCACTGATGTTTTTGTATCTTGTAATACACTAAGACATTATGTTATAAATCCAGGGAGAGAGAGAGAGAGAGAGAGAGAGAGAGAGAGAGAGAGAGAGAGAGAGAGAGAGAGAGAGAGAGAGAGCTCCATCATGATGACTCAACATCTTCAGGATGTATGGAGTACAAAGATGTATGAAAGCTGACTGCTGCTGTATGCATAATGTGCCCCTTTATTGCTGTAGTTCCAATAGTCTGTGCAATTCAAGGGTGAAGAGGAGTAATTAGTTTCTGTATTGTTAAATCCTCTTGTTTCCTAAGAAACAATCCCTTTCCTAAGAAACTTGGCCCTGGGAGCTTGATACAAACAAGCCGACATACAATAGGAGTCTTCTAGAGAATGGGCAACATTTGAATGAGCTAGGATTAAGAAAATTAGTTTCATTTTAAGATTATTGTTGGCTGTAAATCATTTATTCAGCTTCTGGAATGAAAGCTCAGCTGTGTGTGTGGCTCTGTGTGTGTGTGTGTTTGTGTACACATGCGCCTTTAGATGCCCTTAGCGTCAGGGTGCTTGTAGATAAATGGCCGATTGGTATTGACTTCAATTTAGAAAATGCTGCCCCACACTTTTCTCTCTACGAAACCATGGGGCACCTGGGGGGAAATCCAGAACTGCTCTGCCAAAGGAAATGTATTACTGAGGGTCACAAGCTCCAGTTTAGGGGATTTACTGTACCTTCGCACACACAAACACACACACACACACACACGCACACCCACTAAACACCTGCATACACACAGCAGAGAGACCGTACTACACTTGTCGTGACAAACCTTATGATCTGTTTTGAGAACACACTGCTCATGCTGTCATTGTTGAAATACGGCAGTGACAGAGCGACTTAGTGTGACGACGGGTGACTGAAGGCTGGCCACAGGCAAATATGTCATGGCTAGTTTAGGCTTCACATCACATTCCTATATATGCTCTAGTTTGGCTTGTATGATTCAACTGAAGTTGTGTGTTGTTTACAAGCACAGGCATTCTTGGCAGTGGCCCAGAGTTAAATGGATGAAAAACAATAGCTTGAAATTTTGCCTTGACAGAGTCCCTAAGCCAGACCTCTACTTAAACCTTGTGATTCGAGAGACAGGATGGAGCCTGCCGTGTGGCTGGCTACCCCACAGAGATGGGACAAAATGGGTGTTCATACAGAGAATTTTATTACAGTCATATTCAGAAGCAGATAGCCACTATCCTCCTCAATCTGATGTCAGTGGGGAATAGTGTCTCCCACTGTCCAAATTTGAATCGCCTTAGAAAACAGTCACACAAACACATGCACACACACATGCGCACACGCGCACACACACACACACACACACACACACACACACACACACACACACTGCATCACTTCACGAGACATCAAACATTGACAAAGTCCCTTTTTAGTGCTGCCTGTTGGCACAGTAACTCCGGGCTAACGAAGTCACACGCTGGCAGAATATTAATAACAGCAAGCCAATCACAGAGCTGCATGGGGGAAAGTTATTTGCATATGAGAGGTGAGGGAGTCCATCCAACACACTGCCTTCATACATCTCCAGCAAAGTGGGATGTGTATCTGTGTGCACACTTAAGTGTACGCTCGTCACAAAGAGGGACTGGCGAAAATTTGCTCTGTGACTCATTTGTGAAAGTGGTCTTTCTCTTTTTTGTGCCCATTGAGAGGAGGACCAGGACCACTTTCTTCAAATCAGTAGTAATATTTCCAGCGCTGTACAAAGGGCTCTTAAATCTTTAATGGCAAATAAATGTAACTCCCCTGTTCTGCATGGTGAGCAACAGCTTTGCGTTCGGGGTTGTGACCCAGCGTACAAGGCTGTACTTAAACCAACTTGGCTCAGCAGACTTTCAAAATCTGAATGAGCAACTCTTTCTTTCCTGTGGGCTCTGCATAACGCGTAGTACTGCAGGTTACTACAATCAAGTTGCAGTTTTAAAGACCGCATGCAGCATATACACACTCACCCAACCCCCCGCCCACACGCACTGACATACAAACGAGTGTGTGATGAAGGTCATCAGTCTGCAAACAAAGAGAGCTCTGTCTAGAAACGCAGTCTTTGCACATGGGAAGTAAGGATTGACGCGTTTTATTTCAACCTCACAAAATCAATCACAGCGCTAATGGGATACACAAATATAATTAATTGGGTTTGAGCATCCAGACGTGAAAACAAAAATAGATAAATACCACAACCTGTTGAAAGCTAATTTCCTGAGGGCCTGTATTTTTTTTTTTTTATTTTCCTCAGAAGCGTGCAGCTCTGATTAATAGTGTTTACTGTCATAATCACTGTTATCAGCATTCCTCATGTCGCTAACATTACTTTTTTTTTAAACAAAGGACTCATACAATAGCAACGTAGCCCATATTGTTGATGGTATTTATTGAAAGCAATTAAGCAATTGTGTATTGATAAGGAATTTTAGCAGCAGCACAATCACTAATGGACACCAATTGTTCTATGACAACCATGCAGTGACTGGTTTTTCACCTAATGCTCACATTCCCCCTGTGAGAGCAGCATGGGATCAGGATCTGACCCCCTTCACTGGTCGAAGTGTGTCCATACCACCAAATACCTACTGTGTTCTCAGTTGTGGGAAATCAATAAAATCCATTAAGCTGCATTGTTTCAAGTAAAAGCTGTTTGTTAGACAAGATGTGACTTCTGCTTGACGGATTTACAAAACAAAATGGTCAGCTGTTAGAGTGTAGAGGAAAGATTAGCAAGACAACATGGAAACACAACATGGGCTTTAATTGACAGATGCACCTATTTGCATTGCCAAACTCCATTATGGCTTACTCGCACTCAACACTTTCTGCATCAGATCGGCCTCAGATGTCCACATATGACCTGTTTGTTTAGTCTTGTTTTGCAAAACATTTTTATTGTATTCATTCACATAGTTTACAGATGCAACCATGATATATTTAAGAGACATGTTTGATTTTTAGAGGTTACACATCTGCAACAGAAGAATAAACCTGAACAATGGACAGTTTTGCGAGATTCGTTGAGTGAACGCAGTCTGAGGATCACCATCTTTAGCTGACATCATAACAGCTATCCGTTGTCTTAAAACAAAATCCATATATCTGCTCTTTAATTTGAAATCCTGGATGGATGAATGGAATTTACATGTATTCAACATGTATTTATGCAAAAGTGAAACCAGGTGCAACCCTGGGACTGAGAAAAAAGCCTGTGTAAATCTGTTCCCCGAACAGGAGAAAAAAAAAAAAACCCTTTTCTCATTAGGTTTGCATGGACATTACATGTGTGTGAGTGATAGTCCAGACACTGGGGCACTGCTCATATGCAAAGTACTGTATATAATTCACATTTAATGCATGTAGTTCACATTTTGTAACCGACCGGTAGTTGGGTCTCATTCTGCACCAGGATGTTGAACAGGTCAGACTGTGGACAGCTCCTGGTGCTGAAATGAAGTCTAGTAAACCCACCAGATGAAAAGGCCTCTTAAACAAGCAGTTTATGTGCGTGGGGTCATAAAATATGAATAAAACCAGCATCAAACTGATGCTCCTTAAAATATTAGTTATTGTTGAAAAACAAATTACTCTTAAAACGAGTTTTGAATAAAAACAGAATTCATTAATTCAAATACAATTTTATTTGCACAGAATAATTTTACTGCACATAGACTTCAGTTCTACCAAGAGCTTTGTTGCACAGACAGCAACCTGACACTGGCAAACAAGGGTAAGATAACACTTCCCTGCTCCTTCCTGTCCCCATGATCCACCTATTGCCATAGTTTTACTTTTCCATATCTGCCAGAGCTCCATGCCTATATTGACAGTTCAAACATCAATGAGACAATTGTATGTATATGTATATTACCAGATCATGTAAAATGTAAAAAACAAACAATATTAAAAATAAATAAACAAATAAACTTCACTGCACCTGTAAAACTGTGTTGGTGTCACAATAAAAAGTGCTGACAAAACTGGTCTACTGCAGAATCTCGTCGCAGATTCCCTTTATACCAGTGCTAAGTAGCATGTGTGCTAACCACAAGGGTCATCTAGTAACACCTGTCACCTGCCTTCACACTCACTTCAGGAGGAATTTTACTTTTTTTGCACTGGAAGGAACATAGAATTTGCCCTTACTGCATCAAGACACAGTTTAAATGAATATAACACCCATGTATGGCCCCGTGGCCCTCCTGCCTGTGACAAAGTTTGAACATAGAAATGAATATATTTTGATCATCGTGCTTCCTCCAGCATGGTTCCTCTTTGAATGATGTTGGATCACTCAGTGAGTTCAGCCCACAGTGAGGGAATCGGTATGTCCTGGTGTGAGTCAACTCTCCTCAGACTGTGGGTCGATGGTGCTGACTGAGCCAGGACAGCTAATAAATCACCTCCTGCCGTCCTAAAATGGCGGGGTTGTGAATGGGGTGGGAAGGGAGCCGTGAGCGAGGGTTAATGAATACAGGCCACATTGATCTGCTTCCACCGGTCTCCTCTCTCTTACTCCTCTATTCTCAGGCCAAATGCTGCTCCAGCACTTTGCTGACCTGCCACACTAAGCACAGACTGAGTGGCAAGGGATCCACAGGAGCCAAGAGACATCGAGCAGTAGCGAAGGCAAAGTAATGGCTAATGCTAGCAGCTAATTAGATCTGTCAGTTCTAACTACAGAACGAGGTGAAGCTGCACTGGTAAAACAGTCACTAACAGTAACTAAGCAATAGATGTTGTTTTGCCTGCCCTACTGCTGAATGGCTCCAAGAGTGCTATTAGCGTTAGCAGGGGCTGGTCATCGTAATGCGGATGTGGTAATGCTAGCTTCAGCGGCTGGCAGTAGCAGAATCAGCCACAGTCTAGATAGATAGATAGATACTTTCTTCATCCCCAAGGGAAATTCACAAGTTCCAGCATATTCCACAAATAAAAGGCATGCAATAAATAATCCAAAAGCAAGCAAGCAAAGAATTAAAAGTTAAAAGTAAAAATGTCCAAATGTCCAGTGCAAACAGAATTAAAAGTAGAAATGTCCAGTGCAAACAGAATTAAAAGTAGAAGTGTCCAGTGCAACAGAATGCAAGTTTAAATGTCCAGTGTTTACATGAGTTTAAATGAGATGTCCAGAGTTTAAATATCCAGTGCAACCAGAATGCAAGTTAAGGTGCATGTTGAACAGAGTGTTGTACAGATTCCATTCAGAACATTGAGGAATGTGGACATTATTGTTTAACGTCCTCCCCCTCAGTGGAGTTAAAGATCTGCATGGCATAGGGGAGGAACGACCTCCTCAGTCTGTCAGTGGAGCAAGACAGTGACAGCAGCCTGTCACTGAAGTGGCTCCTCTGCCTGGAGATGACGCTGTGTAGCGGATGCAGTGGATTGTCCATGATTGACAGGAGCCTGCTCAGCGCCCGTCGCTCTGCCACAGATGTCAGGCTGTCCAGCTCTGTGCCCACAACAGAGCCCGCCTTCCATACCAGTTTGTCCAGACGTGTAGAGTCCCTCTTTTTGATGCTGCCTCCCCAGCACATTGCTGCGTAGAAGAGGGCACTTGCCACCACAGTCTGGTAGAACATCTGCAGCATCTTTTTGCAGATGTTGAAGGATGCCAGCCTTCTGAGGAAGTACAATCGGCTCTGTCCTCTCCTGCATAGAGCATCTGTGTTGGCAGTCCAGTCCATTTTACCATCCAGCTGCACTCCCAGATATTTGTAGGTCTGTACAAACTCCACTCAGTCCCCTTTGATGGTCACAGGCTCCGGATGAGGCCTGGGCATCCTGAAGTCCACCACCATCTCCCTGGTCTTGGTGGTGTTGAGGTCGCACCATGTGACAAAGTCCTGGATCAGTGTCCTGTACTCCTCCTCCTGTCCACTCCTGATACAGCCCATGATAGCAATGTCGTGAACAGGACTGGAGAGAGCACGGTCCCCTGCGGTGCTCCTGTGCTGCAAACCACGGTGTCAGACTGGGGGACTGCAGGTCTATGGGAGTCTTGACCCTTATGGCTCAATAGAATATGTGTTTGGCCTGTGACCATGGGGTCAGCTAGCAACGCATGCCTGCAGCTTTTAACCCTCATTGGCTTCAGGAGGAACAGCTGCTCCCAGTCATCACCTTGTTTCTGATGTCAGCAGTAAGAGTGAGCAACGTCAGGACAGGTAAAGTAGTAGATTGAGTGCGTTATTATTAGCAGCAGACCTATGAAGCAACACTGTCATTACAGCTAACTTGCAGCACTCCCAGTGCCATCTAACGTCATAGCTTGAACCTTCAGTGATGGTAACAGCCCACACAGGCTAATTGGGTCACAGACACACACATTTTTAACTGTGGATTCAACTTCCTGCAACATTCAATTTCCCCTCTAACCCTGACGCAGCTTGGTAGTGCAGGATGTCACTCGCTCAGTATTGACCTGACCCACTCTTTCCTACACCACACTGCTTTTAGCCCAACGATGTTTAGCACCAGCCCCCTCCACCCCGGTGTGGTATTGACCCACACCCCTCAACAATTGTAACCACACTCTCAACCCCTCAGAAGGACTGAGTCTTGTCTGCCTTGGGATGCCTCGTCGTTTTTGCCTGTTTGGAGCTGCATCGTAATGGATGTTGTGGCCAAAGATTTCCCCTCTTGCAGGGAGGTGGACATAACCTGCCGGTTACCATGACAGAGTAACAAAGTGAGTTTGATGTTTGGCAGCTGCTGCAATGGGGCAGGGGGTTTTTGCCAACACTCAGTGTCCCACATCAGGGGCTTGTTCCCCTGAGTCCACAGATTCAGACTACATCATAACATGTCCACAAGGAGAACCTGCTTCACATATGCCCAGCTGTGATTGAACAGGTCAGGGAATAGTTCCACATTTGATCTGATTAAGTCTATTCAACCATGCATTTAAGGTAACAGAGATGAGTGGCTCAGATGGTTGAAATATGCTGGTATAATTCCATGTGCTTGTTTCTCTGCTTGGTAGCAATCACTGTTATGTCAGTTTAAAGTTAATAAAAGCAGGAGTCTGTTCTTTCTTGGACTTGTCCTTATCTGTTCAGCTCTTATCAATATTTTTAAGGTTCAGTAGTTTCTTCCCTTTTTGTCTTGAAGATGCTTAAGATTTGTGGAAAACCTTTTGCACTTTTGTAGGTTAGTTCAGCTCCAATATTTACAGATGATGTGCAGAACAGGAAAACTAAGCATACAGACACAATAGACTATGATAAGCTTTTCCTGTGAATGGTTCAATAACTTACTTATACACCGTGCAGTTTGGTGAAAAAAGGCAGCTGACTGCTCCATATGCTTGCCAAGCGATAGAAGGTTTCCATTAACAGAATAATGACACTGTGATATCTACATATTCCTAATGAAAGAAGAGTAGAAGCAGAAATGACGGTTATGGTGCACTACTTTGATGATCAGTGCGGGGAAAAAAAACCTCTCTGGAATATTTTGATCAGACAAATCAATGACTTGCCTGGTGTGGCCACTGTTGTTGTATTGTATATTTCGATCTGAAAGACCCAAAGAAATTAGCTGAACAGATGTCCCACCCAGCTCAAAACATACAAATATATTGGAAAGAAAATCTTTTTTTTATTTTTATTTATGACTGTAATATTGTGAAATTGACACACTGTAGCACAAGATGCTATATCATACTGCAGAGTAATTCCATAAAATTCTGTATGATTTACCACACACTATATATTAATTTTCAGATGGCAATAAATTCTCATCCCGAACCAGATATCACATATTTAGATGGAGTACTGGACTACACACAGACTGTGGCTGACATTTCTTACTCTGATACCCCATGGAGCCATGCAAACAGAAGGGGGACAGAGAGAAAAAGACAGAGAGGTGGAGAGAGAGAGAGAGAGAGAGAGAGAGAGCCATAAAGCCAGCAAGAGGAAACGTCAGTGTGCTAACTGACCTTTCCATGCACATGCCCCCTGTAATAGCATTAACACAGCAGCTACAACCATGACCATCAATTATCAGACCAACCCTGCCTGCACCACCTTAACTAATAGTTATCTCCCCTCATATCTAATTGGAATAGAACAGGTACATGAGCTGCACTTGGCACAATTTTTTAGAGGCTTTTCTAGTCTAGCTGGCATGTTGCCTCTGAAAAACACAGACGTTAGTGAGTTTTTTCATTCATCCTTTTGTTTTTCATCTATCATTTCAGCTCTCTTAAAGCCATTCTTTGATGCATAAAACAAACTGTGAGATAGAAGTTACACTCATTCCCTTTGTTACACACACAGTGGCATTGCTCCTAATGGAGATCAATGGACAGTCTCCAATCTTCTTTAATTCAAAGTCATAACCCATAATTTCACACCAAATACTTGTGTGACGTGCAAAGAATATGTTATATTTATTCCAAATGGTGGTTTTATCAATAGCATCAGTACTGACCATTTTTGTCAACCCTAATTATTTTGTGATGACAAAAAAAAAAACATATCAAATAATAAGGTTCCAATCATCATCATTATCATCAGTTTCTTCTTCTCTTGCAGTTTTAAAATGCAAAACCACCCACTTAGTATGGACATAAAGATAAAGCCATGCTGTCATGAGACACGTATGCAATATAAAAAACATGTGTGCACAGAAATGCATTACTTTAAACTCTACATGATACAATTAGAAAGCATAGTAGGGCTAGAACGCATTCTCTCGGTCGATCTAGTCTGCTGAAGGTTAAAAGTCCAAGCACATTATGTCCGCGTTGCTTCAGTTTTCTGACAGGTAAGAGATAATTGTTTTTGACAAGTGACATGAATGCAGCATGATTAGAATGAATGTGTTGCAAGTGAAATGCATAGAGAAGAGTAACATTCTTTTAAATACTTTATTGAGAAGTATCCAGAAGATAATACTGAGAATTATGTTTTATTTAGTGTAATATTTTATTGATATTCATGTCGTGGTTAACACAAACAAGGGATCACATACAGTAAAACTAATGCATTAGTCCTCATGCTCTACTTGAGTAAGCTGTACCTTGCATCCATTTAAATTAGCTTCAGTATCACTTCATCCTCTTTATGGTCCAATGTGGACACGGAGCATGAATTTTTCAATAACATCTTTACACAGGGGAATGCAAAAATCCAGTCATGTCCTATTTATTTCATGAATTGGAATTAAAATTGGAATTGACACTGGCACATTTATTTAAAGTATTTTCTCTTTCTATGGATCACAACCACAACAGCAAATAAATACATGTATGTGACAAGAGGGGGGGGGCTGTGATCATTAACCGAAGGCAGAGAGGGAGACTCCTTCTCCTGCATTCAAATGATGCTTAATCCAACACTATCAACACTCCTCTCATCCCACCTACTCCTCGTCCCTACTCCTCATCCTTCTTTTTCTCTGCCTTTCTGTGCTATTTCACTGAGAAGGCTACTATGCAGTATGTTCCCTCATCTGTCTCCCTCATCCTTCTTCCCTATCCCTATTTATCTAATTTCTCTCTTCCTTCTATAGGATCCTTTTCCCTATTTCACCAAGGACGTGGATATATCTCCCCCAGCCCCACCCCCCCCACCCCCCCGCCTCTCTCTGTAAGTCTCTTTTCCTCTATCTCCCCGTCTTTCTCTCTCATCTTTCTAAGAGATAACTGTGTGCAAGCTCTTTCATCTTTCTCCTCCCTGAAGAGAAGACTGCCCAGCAGACACGGAGAAGCGGAGTCAGCATTTCAGTCCTCTATGATGTCACGGACCCCAACCCAACCCCTCCACCCACAAAACACTCACACACGATAAATCCTCTACTACTGAAAAAAAACAAAGAAAACAAGAAAAACAGATAAAACAATCAACACTGTTTGTCCTTTATGGTAATAATTCATGAGGGAAACACTCACCAAACTGTGGCTTACAAGAGATGAGGAATAGCAGCAAGCCGCATCTCCACTGGAAAACACTGGCACACTGCTGCGCTCACGATACAGAGAGAGACAGAACACAAAACCACTCTGGAGTTGGAGTAGAGTCTGACCTCTTGTCTCTGTATGATACATTGGAATGGGAGGCTTTCAATTTTAACGATAGGTTGGGGGGTGGCGGTGTGTAGAAAGACAGCAACAGAGAGGGGAAGACTGGCACAGGTAAAGTGATCAAGAGAGTGAGAGTACAGAAAGAAGGCGAGGGACAGAACACGTGAGAAACAGACAGAAAGAGAGAGAGAGAGGAAAAGAGAGTTACAGTGAGGGGTGGGAGAAGGAGGGATACGGGAGGAGGGGAGGTTGAATGTGTTAATACACAGGAACACTGCATCAAACCAATGCACTGCTCTGAGGCTGGCTGAGCAGCTGAGAGGAGTGCGTCAGCAGTACATTCACGTTCCCACTGAAGGACAAAGGGAGGGGGCAGAGCGAGCATCTTTGCTGCCTGCAACACCGACACGGAGGGGGGAATAGAGAAAAGAGAGAGATTGGAGAATAAACAAGAAGAGGAGATGTGGATTAGAATGCTGCTCCTGCTGCTTCTGTGACGGTGGGCTGCCTGTTTGAGTGCTCGCGTGCCTCCTCCTCTCCATCTCTCTCTCTCTCACACACACTCTCTCCTTCGCGCACTCTATCTTTCTCTTGCTCTTGATCTGTCACTGGCTCTCTCTCTCCTTCTCACAATCTCTCTCTTCTGTCTCTCTTTTCCTCTCTCTCTCCCTCTCTCTCTCTCTCTGTTCTACTCTGGCTACTGCAGTAGTCAACCAGCCAGCCGCAAGTCTGACAGCCACACACATGGCTAACTGCCACAACTTACTACCTCAGCCCTGGAGAAAAACTAACAAATAAGCAAGCAGAGGAACACTGCAGGAGACAGCCTAGGGGACAAACAGCGAGTGGAGAGAAGAATCTTTAATACCTTTCTCTGTTTTTGGATACAGATACGGAGCCCACTTCCACACACATCCTCCCAGCGTCATCCTCTCTCTTTTCTCTCATTGCAGAAGAGGACAAGAGTGCTCTCTCTCTCTCTCTCTCTCTTCCGACAGCCTTTTGCGAAGCTCCAACAGTGCAGCGCATCCCCTTCTCCACCCCCCACCCAGCGCCACCATCTCTCCCACCACCCCCAACTCCCCCCTCCCCCCAGGAGGAATAGACGGATTACTGCTAACTGTGCACACGGCAGCCTGCAGCTGCTCTGACCAGGGCCAGCCCAACATTGGGAGGAAGCAAGAGGAACACAGAGGAGGAGAGGAGAGGGGGATGACTGTGCCGGGAGTTCTTTAGCCTTTTTCCGTCTCTCAGTCTCTGTCACAACGGGGCTAATCAGCGACCGAGTAGCCCTTGGCAAAGTCACAGTGAGGGAGGTCTCTCCACCAAACAGGCGACCAGCCGACAAGCCAACACATGTATCAGGAGCCGACAGAACTGGGGATTTTTATTTATTTTAGTTGGTCACCACTTCTCTCTTCCTCTGTCGCGTTTTACTGCGTTATGGATCATTGTGATTTATCCACAGTGGAGCTGCATTTTGGAGTCTGCAGCCTGGCAGGGGGGCAGTTAGTGGGGGCAGAAGGGATCCAGGCACCTGCCAAGCCTTCATGGCCTTACCTCTGCCTGTGAGTGCTTTTCATGCTGTTCTCAGTCTTTAATACCAGGAGCCATTTTGTACCCTTGACTAATAGAGGGCCACCTCACTTTTTCAGAAAGGGAAAACAAGAAAACATCAATCTCATGTCTTTCCATGGAAGGGAATTATAAATGAACATGATGCATGACTGTTGCTTTTAACATTTGGAAAGAGGCAAAAAGGACCACTTCCAAACTAATGAGGTACGTCACTGACACTGTTATTCAACCTTTTTCTTGCATTGCTGCACTGCTTTTCCTCTGCTATTTCTCTTGTATTAATCTCTCTCACTCTGTCTCCCTCACGGTCCTCTTTTTTTCCCTTCTCTCTCTCACACACCAATTTTGATGTAGCATCTCCCTGCACTGTCGATGGAACTTGGGAGCCTTGAGTTGCTCCAGCCAGGCTAGGGTGGTCTGTCCTCTGGTGTGTGCCGTCTCCCCCCGCCATGCAGAATAATGAGCCCTCCACACCATGAGTCCTCTGGGCCAGGTTAGTGTGCAGCCTACCTGGAACGCAGCCCTGCTTGCCGTGCTCTCCCTCATGGTGCCTGCTCTCAGTATGTGCCAGTCCACAGGCCCTGCGTTGGGCTCGGCTAACCCACAGAACTGTCCAGGTGTGTGCTCCTGCACTAACCAGCTCAACAAGGTGGTGTGTACCCGCCGAGGGCTGATTAGGGTTCCTCCGAACATCCCAGCCAACACCAGGTACCTGAACCTGATGGAAAACAGCATAGAGACCATTCAGGCAGATACCTTCAGGCACCTGCATCACCTGGAGGTTCTGCAGTTGGGCAGAAATGCTATCAGACAGATTGAAGTGGGGGCCTTCAATGGCCTGACCAGTCTCAATACTCTGGAGCTGTTCGACAACAGACTGACTGTCATACCCAGTGGAGCTTTTGAGTACCTGTCAAAGTTGAGAGAGTTGTGGCTCAGAAACAATCCCATTGAGAGCATCCCCTCTTATGCCTTCAACCGTGTCCCCTCCCTCATGAGACTGGACCTGGGAGAACTGAGGAAGTTGGAGTACATCTCTGATGGGGCATTCGAGGGCCTTCAAAACCTCAAGTACCTCAACTTGGGGATGTGCAACCTGCGGGAGTTTCCCCATCTTTCTCCACTGTTGGGATTGGAGGAACTAGAAATATCAGAGAATGTTTTCCCAGAACTGAAGCCTGGAGCCTTCCGTGGGCTTAAGAATTTACGTAAACTGTGGATTATGAACTCTGCCATCACTACCATTGAGAGGAACGCATTTGATGACATTACAGCCTTGGTGGAGCTAAACTTAGCCCATAATAACCTGTCATCCCTCCCTCATAACCTCTTCACCCCTCTACAGTACCTGGTGGAGTTACACCTGCATCACAACCCTTGGCGATGTGACTGTGATGTAGTGTGGCTCTCCTGGTGGCTTAGAGAATACATTCCCACAAATTCCACCTGCTGTGGACGCTGCCACACCCCCGCCCACATGAGAGGACGATACCTCGTGGAAGTTGATCAGACCACCTTTCAGTGTTCGGCACCATTCATACTCGATGCGCCTAGAGATCTGAACATCTCGGCTGCGAGGGTGGCAGAACTGAAGTGTCGCACAGCTGCCATGAGCTCAGTCCGATGGCTTCTCCCCAATGGGACTGTATTGACCCATGGCTCAGCTCATCCACGGATATCTGTCCTTAATGACGGGACACTCAACTTCTCCAATGTTCTCCCATCAGACACGGGGGTCTACACCTGCATGGTGAGCAACATGGCAGGAAATTCCAATGCTTCAGCCTACCTAAATGTCAGCAATGCCGAACTCAACACGTCTAATCTGTCCTATTTTACCACCGTAACAGTGGAAGTTTTGGAGCCCACAGTGGAGGAGACCCCTAAACCCAAGCCAACTGTCCCTGCCTCACCCTCTGTGTTTCAGCCCGTCTTCATCTCCACACCTACTGTGCTGTTCGAAAACACTCAGACTCCAAGGCAGGTGTCAGTCCCCACTGCCAGAGTCCCTAGTGGGCCAGCCGCCAGCCTGGATGAGGTGATGAAAACCACCAAAATCATCATTGGCTGTTTTGTTGCTGTTACCTTGCTGGCAGCTGCCATGTTGATAGCATTCTATAAGTTGCGTAAGCGGCATCAACAGAGGAGCACTGTGGCAGCAGCCAGGACCATAGAAATCATACAGATGGAGGAAGAGGTTCCTCCTGTTCCACCACCCACCTCCGGATCTAGTGGCTCTGATGACACAGGGTTGGTACTGCCTACATTAGTGGAACACAACAGCAACACCTTTAAGCCTGGGTATGTGTCCTCCTCCTCCTCATCCCGCCAAGGGGGCTACGGAGCCCACTGGACCCAGAACAACTCTCTTCATCGCTCAGTGAGACAGCATCACAGCCACATCAGCACCATTGCTGATCCCTACGTCATTAAGACTACTCACGGCAAGGAGAAGGTTCAAGAGACCCAAATCTGAGTAATGCTCCCTATGGATCTATCTCTGACTCTGCCCCAACCTCTCCTCTCCACCCATCTGCTCACCAGTCCATGCAATAGAATGCACAAAGAACAAAACGGTAACTTTCTTTTGTACAGAAGTGCAAAACAGAGACAGTTTTTTGTTTCTTGTACATGCCTATACATAAGTATATAAATATGAAAAAATACAAATATATATAAATGAATCTACCATCAGGCAGTGGTGAGACATGCAGATTATATTAGAAAAGAAAGTAATTTGAAACTATTTTCTAATAACTGGTGACTTCTATTTAAAAAAAAAGACAAAGATACTGAATTGCTTTTGTGACTGATAATAGAAGGTGGTACTGTCTACTGTAGGAAAAGAGGCATTTAGTTTGTTTTATTGACCATATTTAGGATGCAGTAAAAAACTCTTTATACAGGCACCAGTTTCTAAATACAGCCCCAATGTAAGCTCCAGTTCTTACTGTGCCAAATATTATATGCAATAAAATGGTATTTCCAGACTTAGGAACACAAAAAGACACACAAGCAAAATCTAGATAGATAGAAACATTTGTCCAAGGATAGCAGCGTAATGGCACAGATAGAATGTGCTGTTCAGTAGCTATCAGCCAAATGCTTTTGGACTGCAGTGAATTTCTGCAGCTAAGGTTTAACCCTCTGTTTGCTGGAGCTAAGCTGCATTTATTTGACCGTGCCAGTGCTTCTTAGTTGTAGCGTATCTAAACATGTTAATTTAGTATGCACATGATTCCCCACTGGTTTAACTGGCAAAGATGAAGTGCAGGCTAATAACAGTTGTTGCAAATACTTTGTTCTGTTATTGGTTGCATTTTGTATTATTTCTTTTCCCTTAGGTTTTACATGCTTCTTAATGGCTTGTGTAGTGTTTAGGGCTAATTTAGTAATGCATTACAGCAGTTGCCTGACTTGTCTCTGCAAGGGCTCATTCCGATGCTAATTTTTCAAAGGAACAGACATGTGGTGCAGTGATACAGGGCTTTGCTGACCGTTCTGCTTTTGGAGAGAAAAAAACAGAGGATTGAAGTGAAACAACATGAATGTCTGATACTGGGGCTTTTCCATGGACTACATTGAAACATGACTTTCTTTTTCTTTTTCTTTACACAGTTTATTTTGAGCAACACTATTTTTATGGAGAGACAAAGGAGGCTATGAAAAATAAAAACCTTTGGTTTGTATTTCTCTAATCAGAAACACTTTCATCTGATGTTTTTTCTTCTCTCTGAATATATTTCCATTTGTGTGTAAGTTGTTCAATCGTAAAGGCTGGAGGCAGTATTGTAAATCGTATCCTACCCCAAACGCCCCATCTTACGGTCCTATGCATTTACTTAGTGTCTGCATGAATGGGTCTTTAAGTAACTGGTGTACAATGCTGCATTATACCCCACAGTGGGGCTCTATGCAGGTCAGATAGGCTGTTGGTCTTTGATGCCTCAGCTTAGTTTTTAACATTGATTTCTCAGTGACTGTGAAGGGGAAAAATACATGTATCCCACAGTTCTACAGTTTGTGGGTTTCTTTTCCTTTCATGCTTATGTGCAGGTTTTAGTTCCTATCTGACTCTGACATTCATCAAGTAAAAAAAAAAAAAAAAGAAGAAGAAGAAAAAAACAAAGATATTTCGTCTTTTTAATGAGAAGAAAAACAGTTGTGGCTGGTTCATCATGATATGAGGTACAACACGAGCCTACTTCAGCAAAGCAAGTACTTTGAGAATGCAATCTAAATATATCAAAATATATCACCTAACAATGGGAAAGCAGACTGATTTTGATTATCTTTATTATCTATTTTTTGCAGTTGCTGTATGTGTCAATGTATTTCTGACGCATTGTCTTGACGTCATGCAGTTAAAAGGTCAGCTGCCATGAATAAGTGTGCCTAGTCTCTGTGGTGACTGAACCACCTTACCAATGACCTTACAGTATACTACAGCTATCTGTGTTTTTTTGTTCTGATTTCAACAAATGCTATTCAACCCTGCAGGTTACTGGTCATTTAAAAGGTTTATGTTGCAATACATAAGTGCCCCTGCCGAGGCTATTTGGGGATAAGAAGGAAATTACAGTATGACCCCTGTGATAATTATGGAGCATGGTGAATTGTCAGGAATCCCACGACTTCATTTAAAACCCCCGGGCTGGACTTACTGTACCATCAAGAGACGGTTAATAATGTGCTGTGAGGCACTGGTTGAAAATTATGTTACCACATGTATATATATGTGCATATTTTCTGTGACATTCACAATAAGATGACTGCATTACAGTAGACACTCTTCTGGTGCAGTAAAACAAAACAGGGGCATCCATTATGTAACAGTCTGGAATACAGGTTGAGTGGGAGTCAGTTTTCTCAGAAGTTTGTTTTAATGTTTGAAAATTATTCAAAAAGGATGGACTGTACATATAAACAAAATAAGATACGTAAGATATTGCAGACATAAAGGAAACACCTCCAATGATATTTTCATTTTGGAGGTTTCCTCAGCTCTGAATGGATGGATGGAGAGGTGCTAGTATTTTCTGCCAGCACACCTGGCAGTGTGTGAGTACAGGTGGGCCTCAACAAGCAGATGGAACTCCCATGACTTGTCAAGTGTTTCTTAATTTTCTTCAACATGTGAGCGCAATACACTGCTGAATATTCAATCACTGTCAGAATGTGATGGCTGCTCTGCTTTGACAAAACAGAATGTTCTTGGTTGTTACAGTATGTGTGGGTTGAAAAAGAGCAGACTCTTATTATTTCCTCAGCGCAGCGTGGCTCTGGCCATGCTAGCTGCTTCATAAGAGTCTACTGGCTGTTTGTAAAGCCTTTTAATGTGCCTGATAACCAGCCACATACAGGCGCACTGACAACTACTTCCTTTCGTCTTTTTTCTTCCTCCTCCTCTTCAGTGTTAAAAGCAAAAGGGGAGGCAGGTCTGGAATTAACATAATACTATCAACCATTCAGTCGATTCAAGTTTGCTGCACCAGTGTCGAGGGTGAAGAGGCTGAGAGCTGGAGTGGAATAGCCATTGTGTTAACCGCTGAAAACAAGGGCCCAGACAATAGTCCTCCCCTGACAACAGCACTAGAGTTCATGTGAATCTTTTCTCTGGGGTGGCTGCTGTCTTATCTCCAGCAGCTGAGTCAGTCATATGCGGCTGTATGTTGCCTTGTTGCAAATGAGCTGTGAAGATATCTTGTCATAACTGCTGCCGTCTCCCTTTCTCTGTCCTTTCCTTTTTATCACTCGCTAATTGACTTAAAATCATTGACTGAAACCCCCTCAATATAACACGGATAGGTTGTGTTTTAAGGCAGCCTCTCACTCTCTCCCTCTCTCACTTTCTCATGTTATCTGTTTGGCACAGCCACTGTCACATATTTGTGTAGTCTTTTGGAGCATGCTCACTAATGCCCACCTTTTTTCCCCCTCCAATTGATTTTCAGCCAATGGGCTACTGATAAAGATTTACCCAAAGACGTGATGCATCTTTTTGAAGTACGCAGTGTGTCAGAGGCTCATGCTATCCATATTGGCAGGGGATGGAGGAGGTGAAAAGAATGGCTAAACTGCCACTATATAGTTTGTCTCACTCGAGATAGATAGGATCTGCAGAGACAACATGAAAGGGGCCAGGATAAGGCTCTATGGCCGGCATTCTATGAGGTTAAGGGTTTGCTGGGAACAAGTCCTTGAGCCTCAAGATCCATATCTGTTAATGAAGTCCCCCAGCAGTAAGAGGTGTTGGTCAGGTGGCAGGCCACAGCAATTCTGTCACAGTTTCTCCACTGACTGATGCCTTTTTGTGCCCACAAAAGGATTGTAAGAAATGATCCATGGTCCTCTTAGGAGTGAGAAATGGCCTAGACTCAATTCTCATCCCTCTCTCAACGCTTGATTAGTCAGCTTACACCTGACTGCACTCTTTTACCATAGCGCTATACTTTTGCTTGGCCTCAGCCTTCACTCACACTCTTAAATGTCTACCAACCTAAATTTCCAAGTTTCTACAACAAATGATAAATACAAATTTTTATAACAGGAATTAAGAGGGCTCATTCTGTTCGGTTACAAAATGGCCCTGGAATTTGAGCCACCCATAAAAGACAGTTGAAACAAAATAAACCTAGATTTGTTTGACAAGAAAAATGGAATGTGAACACACTGAAAATGTGAATTTTGAAGACATTAATAAGGTTGAATCAAAGACAGTTTTACAGTCTCTGTTGTATTGTTTTTCAAGTACTGGCCCTTGGTTTTTGGGTTGAGTTAAAACAAGACAGCAAAGACAGTGGGATTAGTGGGAGAGAAGAGCCAAATGTTAGTCTGTCACACAAATCAACATACACACACAAACACACACAAAATCTACAAATAGTCTACCTAAATAATTACCAGTGCTAACCAGTCTGATTTTCAGTCGTCAGTGCTTCATAGCTTTTTCTATTTTACCACTGATGCAATTTTCCAAACACTTCCTCGACATAATTAACAAAGAAAATACTGTATGCACATTAAGTTAGAAAACAAACAAAGAGTTTTTTTGTCTAATTACACTGCAAAACAATTCTTTGAATTACTTCAGCAAAATATGGAAGGAAGGAGAAACAGACTTTTATATTTTGTGAGTCACAGCTTGCCGTCAGTTCCTCGATGTGGCTGTGTGCACCAGGTGAGGTGAGTGACCTTATCCCCCCCCCCCCCCAAAAAAAAATGATGCTGTCAGATTATGATTCCTTTGAGAGTATGAACAAATTATGGCTGATGCCTAGTTTCTGTCACACACTGGAGAAGGTATGAGACTGGCCTCACTTTATTTTAATAGGGAAGGACGTTCAGTTCAAGCCACTCACCTCTGCCCTGATTCACTGCAGGATAAAACATAAACATGCACAGCCCTGGCACACACACATATTATGTATGCATGTCCACAAAACAGGAGATATATATATATATATATATATATATAGAGAGAGAGAGAGAGAGAGAGAAAGATAGGTATATAGATATATAGATATACACAATATAAAATATGACACTATCGTTATGCTTCCTGAAAGCAGACACACAGTCTCTGTGTACTGCTGTACAGTATATGTCAGTGTCATTGTAATGTAGGCCAGTATGCTCTCTTTGGACCAGTGCAGCTCTGGATAAGGGGTGGCAGCTGGAAGTTGTTCCTGGAGGTCTCTTTCTCTATCAGTCAGTCTGTCTGTCCGTCTGTCTCTAACTTGTGTGTGTGTGAGTGTGAGTGAGAAAGAGAGTGTCCTCCATGGCAGTGACAGCCATTGTTCTGTTATTTTAACCTCTCCCACTCACTGTTGGGGAGGTTAAAGCAGAGCGCATGCATGAACACATGCTGAGAGACAAACAAAAACAACAAAATAAAGGAAAGAATCCGAAAAGAAACATGGATGCACAAAGAACAGACCACACTAAGTGCTGCAGTGGATGCGGTACAGAGCTTTAATTAAATGTAATTTTTCATTTTTAGTGATTATCATATCCCTGTACATGGGGTTCACACAGGAACAGAGACACCTTTGCAATCCAGTGCTGAGGCTCTGTAATAAATTCTTCTTTGTGAAGTTTAAAGAACCCTGAAAACCCATTTTCTTAATCACCCTCTGAACAAAAGTGATGTAGTGCTACATGAAAACACCATTATCTGACAAAGTTAAAATCGTTCTGGTTATTTCATTTCAGTGAGATTTCTCGAAGTGTTGAACTCTTTTTCATTTAGGACTAAGGACTTCCCCCCTCCTTTTTTTTTTTTTTTTTTTGGTTAACTTAAAATTCGGTTCTTGCTTCGTCAGAGCTTTTTAACGGCAGAGAGAAATTCTTGCGATTTTAGACCAAGTTTCAGGTGCATACAGTATGCAGTTTTGAAACTTCAGTGTGGAGCACCGTTGTATTGGACTGTATTACATAAAACAAGTGTTGGTGGTATTTTCTTTATTCCCTTCAGTTTCCACTATGTACTTTGCGCAATGTTTATGTTAGACTTTATTTCTTTCAGTGAAGGAAACACGACTACAGTAAATACAAATACAGCAGATCTTCAAACATCACAAAAACATCACACTCTATCATTCACGTACCTGGCACCAATCTCCTTGTCTCAGAGTGAGCAAGATGGGTGACTCACCACTAACCAACCCAGACATATTGCAGGAGTGTGAGAGAGAGAGACAGAGACAGACAATTCAGTGAAATTTCAAACAGTACATAGAGACTTTGTGAGCTGCATCAAGCCAATGAGCCATTCAAATAATGTCTATTTGAGCTCATAGCAGGTTCATCAACAGACTCGCTGTCAAATCTCCACAGCTCAGTGGCAGCTTTGGCAGTAGCATAGATTCAGTTGGCTTTTTTCTTTAAACTTGACTTCCGTCTCTTTTCTCTTTCACTCGATTGACCCTGCCAATAACATCCAAGGCCTCGCGGTTGCTATGGTTTCCCTGGATTCCAGTGCAATGGTGATTGGCTGTTGAGGAAATTGTGGTAGACATGGGGCTGTGTGAATAGGGAGCTTACTGTGACCCTGACAGAATGTACTGTATTCATATTTACTTTGAGGACCTTGGTTAGACAGCCACTCCAAATAGAGCTCAATGGGCCTATTCACTGGCTGGTATGTGTTGAGATCAGGCTGTGGCAGATAGGCGAGAGTGATGTGAAAAAGGAAAAAGTAATCATTTATGCTGTTTAACAAATCACACAAAGCAGAGCTGTGATGACAGTTCATTGTTATGAGGCAATTTGATGAAACAATTTATCAAGTTTATCAGGTTTCACGATTTAATAAAATATTACCACTTGTCTTCAAAGGAACTTCCACCATAAAACACCATGATGGTACAAATGCAGCAGTACCCACTTTATTCTTTCTGTATGGTGGTAGAGCATTCCTGTTTACGCAGGTGAGGGGCCAAGCATAGAAGACATAAAATATATTTACAGATCACTTATGAGACAAAACAACAACTACGTGTGCTTGTAAAAATTGACTTTTTGTGCATCAAAGCATGAGAATTTCTTAGTAGACTACAAGCTAAAGAGGAAAACAAAGACTGTTAACACAACCAAAAGTTGACTGCAACAAGTTCTATGTGTTTTTCTGGACGCTGTCAAATGGCATTCAGTGAAATATCCGAAATCAGTTGTATATAAGGCACATTAGGTGAACCTGAATACATGGCATCATTAAACTAGACAGCTGTTGTGCTCTTTGCTAATGTAAAATGAAAGTCAGTAGTGAACTGTGCTGAATGACATGACACCAAACCCTATGAGAATTAAAGTGAGGAAGCATTTTTCACTTGGAGTGATAGGTCCAAAAATCATGGATGAAGGTAAGGCTGTTTACTGACTTTAGTAAAATGCAAATGCCTGAAAATAATGTTAGCTTGTCACACAAGTGAGGCCCCACATGAAGGAAGTATCCTCCGACACACTTGAGCTATATTTTGTGAAAGGTACAGTCTAACTATTACTATTACTACTCCTGTTAGTCATATTTAGCAGCGACGCTCGCTTCTTGAGCCCTGTTGTTTTTGTTCTCAATGACATTTGGAATATGCGTCTCATTTGAGGTTTTTACTGCAGCTTGCGACACACACGCTTGCCCTAAACACCTTCTTTTAAACATTATGAAAGACTTGGATATCAACAGGTTTTTGATATATGCAAATATCACAACACCGACCTTTTCAAGAATGAATGAAAGAGGGAGGCTGTGTTTGTTAATCAGAGTTAGCATGGCTGCATGTAAACAGGAATATTAGTGGAATAATGATTTTCATTAGCCATGTAAACAGCTCATCAGGAATATTATCCTTTTCCTAATAAGAGCAAAAACAGAATATTTTATGCATGTAAACAAAGTAATTGTTTCTTCTTCTTTGTCCGCTAACAGTGTTCAGCAAAAACTTTACGACCAAAAGTCACCAAATGGGCAGGTGGGTTGCAAATTTTCCCCGCTACTCAGGCTCATATAATGATACTCACTGACCTCAAGGTGGCGCTGTAACAATCAGGTTTACCTTTCCCCAATTATCTCTGAAACGGTTTGACTCAAAGTCAAAATTCTTAGATCATCTCAGTCTCCCAGTTCATCTGCATCTTTCCTCTAATGGTCTTCTGCTCCAAAAATGTCAATTTTCGCCACTTCTTCCCAGTTTTCTCAAAATCCCATTTTCTACAGCTTTCTACAGGTTCGTGAACTCTTATGGTTTAAAAGTTACCACATCCTGTGCAACCTTCGCAATTTTCAAAATTAAATTCCCAATGTCCGTGACAAATATATAATTAAATTTTTTTCTCTGCTAAAATTACAAGTTCCACACACTACTCAGGCACATAAAATGACAATCATTAACTTCAAGGTTATGCTGTAATACTTGACTTTATGTTTTTGTAATTATTGAAAAAATGGCCTGGCCTTGAGTCAAAATTCATCAAATCAAAAAATGACATCAGAAATATCAAATTTAACAGTTGTTTTTTTTCTTTTTTACAATCTGCTTGGACCTCGATCACTGCTGCTTGCAGCTAATAGTTATTTCAAATAATTTGTAGTACTGCACATAGTGGCCACCGGTGAATTTCTAGCTTGTGTTATTTCATATTTTCCACGTTTACTGCGATAATTAACTGAAGGATTACTTACTATTTCCAAAGCTTTCTGCTCTATCCCTCAGGTGTCATCGTGTGAAGTACAGGATGTCTGATTTCACGTTGTGTTTTTCTAAAATTGTAAAGTTTTTTCTATTGTGAATAAAATATTTCATAAGACTTAAAGAATAATGCTTAAAAGACTAAGAAACAGGCATAGAGGGCTGAAAAGAAAACACACCAAGCAGTAAAATGCTGGACATGAAATAGTTAAGTCACGAACAGAGCATTTTCAGCTAAATTTGAAAGAACTTAGCTGGGTTGTCTTACATATTCTGCTCCCATAAGTGCTTTGAGAATAATTTTAGGGTTCAAGGGTTCAAATATGCTAAACACCATTTTCTTTGAAATGTGGTAACAGTAGTCAAAGTGGTCCAACAAGACCTGAGACACCGGCAGGCATTGTGAAGGAAAGTGTCATGTTATATGCATGCATGAATATCATGACTATATTGGATTATTTTAAAGTGAGTTGTGGTGTTTTGAATATTAAATATTTTTCACCACTGATAAAATACTGTTGTCGAAAACTTAAGCAGCAAAGCAAAACAGTCCTCAGTTTGAATCTCTGCCCTCTTTGTGTCTGTGTGAAGCTTTCACGGCCTCCCCGTGGTCGTGCTTCATCGGGGTGCTTCAGCTTTCTTTCACAATCCAAACACAAGCTGACCGTGTGCGCTGCAGACTCCAAATTACGTGTAGGTGTGAATGTGAGTGTGAATGTGTTTCTGTGTGTGAGTTCGCCCTTCAACTGGCAACCTCTTTAAGATGTTTCAGTGCCATCAGCCAAAGCTCAGGCACTCTCAGCCCCCAGCCTATAGGAATGTAGGAAAATTAGATTTTTTTTTTTTTCCACTCAGGTAACAATAAAAATAAAGCTTTAATCCTTTAGAGGTGGCATTAGCATTAACCAGTGGATTCAAGTGTTTGGTAATTTTAATCTTCAAAGCTTTCAGCTGAAAAAGAAGCTTAAACAGTAATTAAATTAATTTAATCAACGTGGCGCACAGCAAAGTTGAAGAAATATGAAAGGAGTCTTTGCCGATTAGACCACATCGTGACGTCCTGATGACATGTGGGACTTGTGATCCGGTCAGTGGAAGGACCCACGGGTGCTGGATGTGATGAAAACTGGAGGTGGGGTGGTGGAGGGTCACATCGATCTGAGACTGAAATGACAGCTGACAGCAGCAGAGAAGAGAACAGTTTTTAAGTCTGACAGCAACAAGATGATTGGCTCACAGAGGTTGTGGCAAAATGCGATTGGTTTAGCTGAGGCAATGAAAGCCTTCAGTCAGCTGATGAAGTTGTGAGTGAGAAAAAGAGGAGAGGATGCACAGTAAGTATGTAAGATAATCCTCCTGTTTGATCATCTGCTGAGCTCCATTAGGGGAAGGAGGCTTTTACTTGAGATACATGCCAAACATATGGTTAGTATCATCCTCTATTCTCTTCAAAAATCAGACAGTTGAGTCAAAATGCTCTCCAATTTCCCAATCCCTTCATCTGGCCAATCACTGCAGCGGTAGAAAATATAGCTCATTTTTCACCTCTGAATCAGAGATTTCCTTTTATCCAGCGCAACAAAGACAAAAGATTAGATGTGATGATGAGCTGATCTCTAGTTCACTCTATAATGAAAGTTACTTTGGTCATGCATTGCCATTACAGCCAACAGGGAGCAATCAGTGGCGGGTGACATATACGACACAACATTAATTTTTTATAGTGTTTGAAAGTACCTGCAAAATCAACATTTTTTTTTCATTTACTTACTAGATTGTTTTCAGGCAATTAACTCACCCCTCTCTTCACTATGTTATCAACGTGGAGAAATGTACTGAAGCAAAGACTGTTTGCTGTAATGTACTTATGTTTTCCAGGGTCATCCCAAAAGAAATACTGTAATACTGAGTCAGAGTTAGGTTTCAGTAAACAGCCCTGTTGTCATTGTAACCACCAATGTAGCTGCTCTCCCAGGAGGTCAACTGAATGAAATATCAAGTACAATTATTTCTCAATTAAAAGCCGACAATCAAATAATGGTCTCACAGTACATGCGGTATTATGGCTTGTGCAAATAATTTAGGACAAACTAGATTTCCATATCATACATTTCATCAGTACAACACGTCATGCAATACTCACTGCTCCATTTTTTAAATACGAAAATTGCATTAAAATGCACAGATTAATTTATTGGAAACAATTGCTCTTTTCCTTTTGCCCTGTCTGTGTGAAGTTGCTGTTAATGAAAAATGAAACTCCTTTCTGACATTTTGAAATAAAAGTCTCCCCTAAAAGGGATTATATCCTGTGAAACCACTGGAGGGATTTAATGTTAGGCAGATAAGGCAAGTGATGAGCTTTTAGCAATAAACGTGAGCAACAACTACTTTGCACAGCGGGATGCAAGAATATGCAGCTTCTTATCAAAAATATGATCACATATGCAAGCTGCTAAATTGTTAGTGGCAAGACCGTCGCCATGGAGTCAACACTGGGCCCTGAACCACTGAACCATTACTTTCCAGGTATCGTAGCTATGATAGCTAATGTTAGTGCTCTAACCCTGCTGCCTATATGATAGCCAGCATAATTGAAAAATGGGGGATATGTCCCTCCAGTGTATATTATAATTACAGCCTTGTCCTATTGCCTTCCTTTGGCCATATAAGATACCTGCAAATCTTACCCTCAAAAACACAGCTTTACATTTTTGTGCCACTATGAAGCCATAGTTGATAGACTCTTCTGTCAAACATCCCTAAATCAGATCTCTTCTACTTTAAAAATCATGCGTGCCCACTGAAATGATAAACTATCACCCCTTACTACCACAGCGAAGCAGGCCAACAGTAGTCATCAGAAGTATTGAGGAGTAAGAAGCACGGCAGCATCTTAACAGACTGAAGTGATATTTGCAGGTATGTTTACAGGCTGTTTAATATGCTGCGGTCGATTGGCTAATTA
Organism: Chaetodon auriga; assembly: GCF_051107435.1. Lineage (NCBI taxonomy): Eukaryota > Metazoa > Chordata > Actinopteri > Chaetodontiformes > Chaetodontidae > Chaetodon > Chaetodon auriga. The sequence goes on along the minus strand of NC_135079.1, from coordinate 14,694,121 downwards.
GCTCTCGAGCCTGCAAACTGATGTTAGCAGTGTACTTATCCCTAGCAAGCTAAAGGACAAGAGATGTGTTTATGTTAAGTTAATGAGGAGGAGATCTGCAGGAAAGCTAGTCGTTGTTCACAGCCTGTGGCTCTCAAGTTGCATAACTAGCTCCTGGCTGTGAAATCATAAAACATAAGATTCATTTTTATTGCTTTTGGGATCTGATTTTTTTGTTTTTTAAATCTCATGACAACAAGCGCTTTGATTTTCAAATTAAATGGCTTTTTTTTTCTGGACTTGAATGTTGATGCATGCTTCAACAAGCTGAGTCTGAAAACATGAGTGGAAACACACTAGCCTCTCACCTTAACCGTATGACCTGCATTCACTCATTTCAGAGAGCAGTTTTAGAGGCAAAATAACTGTACTGATAAATCTAGGCTTTGTTGCAGATGTGTTTTGTTACTTTAAGCGGCTTTGTGGAGTCCAGCTACAGACAATTGTATATGTTTGACCTTCTACAAACTATTTCAATAAACTGGTTAGCTGATTACTCAACCATCATGCTACAGCTCTCATTACTGCCTTGACAAGAGATCATTTGTGAACAGCACGTGCGACTTGATGCGCAAAATATTACGCAATGTGTTTTATCTGAACAAGGTATAGAGCAGCTGTTAAGCACAGGTCACTGTCATCTGTTTGTCATCTGTTTGCGATCACTGAAACATAATCTTCACATAAATGAAGCAGCTCACAACAATGCTGTAATCTTGTTCATTATGGCATCAGAACAAATCAGGGTTGTGCAGCACACGCTGGTGTTTGTGTGAATGGTGCGATATGTTGGCCTCGGTATGTTTTATGTGAGCCAATAAAGACGCTTCATCACACAGTCTATCAGTGAATGAAAGCTTGATAAATGGCAATTGTGCGCATAGTGTAGCTGACTGTTAATCGAGGACCAATTTGTCCACAGCATATCGAAAAAAGTGAGAATGAGAGGTTACAAGTCTGAGTGCAGATTTTATACTGTATGTGGGAGAAAAAATGTGTTCTCAGGAGAAGTATTTATCTTAATACACAGAAAATTACCCTCCAAATCACTATCACAAATTCAAGCTATCAGCTTCGAAATAAACTGCCGGTAAACACAGGGGGCATAAATGTGTTTTTATTCCTACATTAATTCTGTTGTGTTTGAATTACGCAGACCATTAGCACCAGCAAATGTGCTCGAGGCCTCTGTGTGTGTGTGTGTGTGTGTGTGTGTGTGTGTGTGTGTGTGTGTGTATGAGTGTATGTGTGTATGCTTAGAAATGACTAAGTTGGAAACAAGAGTGTTCAATGGCGTGTCGGTGGTATTAATAGGGGGATGAGAAGACGCAGTTGTTTCGACTTCTGCCTGTGCTGCACATTCACTACCTTATCACTTCCAAACACTCTGGTTCGGCTCTGTCAACTCAAACGAGCTAATTGCCTTAGTCTTCCACTCTTTCTTATTTCCATTTTGGCTCCCTCCCTCTTTTTCGTTTGCTCCTCTTCTACCCACACACAACGGCCACTCTCTCTCTCTCTCTGTCTCACATGCACAGTTTCTAAATGCCTTTCTTTAATTTGGATTCTGTCTAAGAATTGCACCTTGTCCTAATTGCCTATGCAGCTGAGTCATACCCTTTCCCTCAAGCTGTTTTCTTTAAGTGACTCCCTCGCAACATAGCTCACCCCCTTTAAATCCATTCTCTATTATTCTTTTAACTACCTCTGCCATTTGTTGATCAGCTATAACTATTCATCCATTAAATATGTTTTGTTTTTGTTTTTTTCCCTGTCTTGTTCCGGCTTCTCCTCTCTCTCTGAATCTCCTTCTCGGCCTCTCAGTGGGTGAGGGAGGATTATACCATGACAAAGAGCCATGGTGCAGTAGAGGGGGATTTGGGGACGCCAGCCTCTCTGTCATCTCAGGACTCACTCATATGCCTCTGCGCTCCATTATTGTCCCACTGACGCATCTTTCTAACACAGAACAGGGAGAGAGTGAGAGTAGAGGGAAGAAGGGTGTGTGTGTGTGTGTGTGTGTGTGTGTGTGTGTGGGAGAGAGAGAGTATGGGTGGGCGGGCGGGTTGGCTGGGCACTGGCTTCATTGACAGAACAGTCTCTTGAGTTTCTGTGACAGTCCAGACAGGAAACTCCGCGAAAAAAAATGGAACTTCTTGGAATTTTCCATAGCATATCACCTGGATATTAAATGGCATCAGATCAAGACTTTAAATGGAGGCAATGGGGCGTACTGTCTGCTAATGTGTTACTATGCAGCGCTCTCAGTAGCAGAATCAGATAAAATATCTCTGGGTGGTATGCGCTGAGTAAATTACATTAACCATACATATCACTGCTGGCTACATACTACTACGCTTTGCTCTTCTGACACAATGGTGTGCACACTTGTGAGTTTGTGTGTGTATGAGTGTGTGTATTTGTACTGCTATCCTTATGAGAACCAATTTGAGTTTTAGACCTTGGAAGAGAGGACATTTTTGGAGAGTGATGGCATTCTGGATGGTCCTTGCCTTCAGACAGACCTTGAAGGAACTGTTTGAAGGCTAAGATTTGGTTTTAAGGTTTAGGTTAGAATTAGGTGAGGATCAGGGTTGGGATTAGGCATTTTGTCGCAACGGTTAAGGTTCGAGCAAGGGGCTAAGGAATGCATTATGTGCGTGAGAAGGCTTTGTGCTTGTCTGCATATTTACTTCCATGTTCAATCAGGGATGATCAATCTTGAATCAGTATGGAAAGAAGGACTAAATATAAGAGACAGATAAAGAGCACTGAGAAACAACAAAGACAGAGAGATAGAGGCATTTTTCTTAATTTACCATGAAGTTATGAGTAGCTTTCAGTCAGTCCCAGCTGGCTGCAGATGAGGCTCATTATTTTCAGTCTTTATATAGAATAAAAAGGTAGGAAGTTAGTAGTGTTTACTTCAAACATCAAAATCTCTGTGAAAATTAGCAACTTGTTGGTCAGGCTCGGGAGAGTTTCCTTGGTAAAATGAAAACTGACTCATTGCTCACATCACAACAATGTTAACAAACCATGTTACCATGTAAACAAGTAAGTTCAGCATTAGTCTGGGGTTTAAGGAGGCTAACTTTCATCTGTCTTTATTTTTGTGAAGCTGTCTAACTGGCATTAGATGAACTTAAGCAAAATTAAGACTGACCTAACACTACGGATCAGACAAAATATCTTTGTGACATCATGTCCAAAATAGTGGCATTTTATTTTAGCCCACCCTGTCTTCTACAAACTGCAGTCATTTAACACTAATTTGTTTTCCAAGTTCACACACTAACTGCCCAGATTATCTTTCAAGCCAACATTTTGGCAAGCCGGGTAAGTGCTTCATTTTCGTACTGCATGCATGCTGCAGGGAGGTGGTCAGGGTGGATGATGGCCGGACTTTCACTCTGCAGACTGGGGTTTGTATCCAAAAACAGTGCCTCTTTTGGGGGGCTTGCAAAATGCAAACTGGTCCTGCTGTACCGAAGCACTGCTCAGAAAGGAATAAATCCTTTAATCATTAAGTTGAAAACAGAAAAAGTATCATGGTATACACACAACGACAGAAATTCCTGAGCCTGTGTAGCTGAGCTGGAGTCTTTAGCAGTGAATCATACAGTATGCCACAGAGGCTAACTCTTTTGCTCAGACTCTCATGGTTGATCTGGCCAGGTTCCTCTGGGAAACGCTAGCTTGGGCATGTTAGAATTAGACTGGAAATCAGGCCAATGGCATCACTTCAGAGACTGTTATAAAATTATACAGTATACCCAGAATCCTGTGTGATCATACTGTATGTGGGCTTGAGGAGTTTTCAACAGAACAGTCCTCATAGCAACGTATGACTGAGATGTAAACAGCTGTCTGGGTGGGCAGACAAAATTGGTACTTGCCATCTCCATGGCAATATTACTTTGCTGATGGTGTATTTTCGATCAACAAAAGAGAGATTATATGTGTGCGGAATGTGCATACCTGTATGTCTCTGTAGGCAGGTTGGTGTTAAAAATAAAGACCATGTTTATACTGGGAGCTCATCTTATGTTAGTCTATATATACACAATTCAGCACCAACGTTTGATATAAATGATGCTTTTATTTTTGAACTTTTTAACCGATCACACAACCTCACCAGATAAGCATCAGCCAAACAGACGTAAACACAATCTATCAGAAACATGCGTACCGATGTATGGAGCCAAAAGCCTTCACACTCCCAAGGCGTCAGACATCAGTTTGCTTGATGTGAGTATTAATCATTACCATGGCCATGCACACACACACAGATAGTCAGATTCACCCCCTCTTTCTTTAGCTGCATGAGTGTTTGCTCAGACAGTGTATGAATCACATGGCAACACAGTCCTAAAAAGAACATTGTACAAGAACAACAGTGTGTGTGTGTGCGCGCGTGTGTGTGTGTGCGTGTGTGTGTGTGTGTGTGTGTGTGTGTGTGTGCGTGCGTGCGTGTGCCCATGTATTGCTCACATAAATCTGTTTACACAGTCACATTGTAAGGGCTGGCCTTACTTGTGGGGACAAAATGCAGGTCCCCATAATGTAAATCATTACGTTTTAGGGTGAAGACTTGGGTCGAAATAAATGTTAGTCTATGTAATGTCCCCAAATGTGGTGAAAACCTAACGTGTGTGTGTGTGTGTGTGTGTGTGTGTGTGTGTGTGTGTGTGTGGTTGGAGAGAAGGGGGTGGGGTGGGTCAGCCTGGGTTTGGGAAGCTTTCTTATAAGCAGGTTAGGACTCCCAGTAGCATCAATCCTGCAACAAACTGCTTTGATCAGTTTGTAGTCTCAATCCAATTTAAGAGCTCGCCCCCAAGCAAGAGTGTGTATGTGTGTAAGTTTGTTTAGAAACAGTAAACTGCTGTTTGGCCTATGGCTGCAGCTGGGCAGAGACTGCAGGCTAGAGCTGAATAATGTACAGTATACTACACACATGTGTACAGCATATATACAACTATCTATCTATTGATATGGTCTTTGCTGTGAGAGAGTGAAGCTTCATTGATATTCCAAGTTGGTGCTTGCCACATTCAGGAAATAAGGACCAACTCATGAAATACAGCCAGCCCTTTGTATCCTGTTGTGTCTGTCTGTCCGTCCGTCTGTCCGTCTCTCAAATGCACACATGATATCCATACAGCCAGCACACAATTCATCCACTTATTCCGAAAATGTTACAAAACCCAGTATTTAATGTTGTAAAATTGCAGCTGATCAGATTAGCACGACCCCCCCCCCCCCCCCCAAAAAAAAAAAAAAAAAAACACAGTATAAAATATTCTGCTTCTTGAAGGAAGAGTCATGGGAGCCCTGAGAGTGTTTATTCATGTATCACCCTGGGAAAGCTCACAGGAACACGTTGGAAGGAACACTTTACAGTGCACAGCAGAGCTCATCAGCTGAATATATTACTCTGCTCCTGAAGGCAACGCTGTTCACTTTGGACTCCTGCGGAGTGAACACTGCTGATCAGCAGGACACACACACGCACAAGCACACACACACACACATACACTGATTCTCTTTCCCATTTCACACCCACCCACACCTCAACCTCTCTTCCCCTGAGCTGCCCTTTCTTCCATCTCGTTCCCCTGCCCTTAATGGGTGGAGGAGAGGATGTTAATAGGCAAGAAAAGGTCAAGGGCAGATACTCATGTCCTGCTTAGGCCACAAGCCACCTTTAGCAGAGAGAGGACAGATGATAACAGCTGCTAACAGGAGCAAGGCACCGAAAAGGTTTTGCAAGGCGCATGTACGCAGATAAAACTCGGCAGACACGTCAATATTTCGGCGCCTTGAATGAGATTTTAGCTTGTGTCTCAGATGCTGCAAACAGTATTGTGAAGTGCATGGCTTTGCCTCTTTAATGAAAAGTGCTGATACATGTCTGACTTTCCTGATCCATTAATCAAAGCACACACCCAACCTATTAAAGCCAGTTTAGAGTTGCTCTTATCACGCCGGTGGTTTTCTCTTTTTCTCCCTGATTTTTTTTTTTTTTTTGTAACCTCATTGTCTCGCTGGATGATCATGTAAATAGACAGAAAGTAGAGTGGGAGGCAAACCTTACACCACATGTAGACAGCCTTGCTAACAAGGCTCATGTATCTCAATCACCACAAACAATATCAATCTCGGCTAAAATATGCAAGGCAACGCTCCTCACAATAACAATGCCAGGGGCCGCACACAATGACTGGCATTTGCTGACAAATACACTTAATTTAGATGCAACTCTGTTTTCTTGTTATTAATTTTCCTCTCACCTACTGTACTTACAGACACTGAGACACACACATACACACATGCACACACACCCTCTCTTTCACTATCTTTGTCTTTTTGTAAATGATAAGGTTTGGGCTGTGACTGACAGGCGACCCACCCTCCCTGCATCCTCTACCCTCTCTTCCTTTCTGTCTCTCCTTCTCTCTCATTTTCTGAGCTTCCCTCTGCTCTCATTCTGCCCGTCAGCATTATGAAGCCCAATACAATGTACACACACACACACACACACACACACACAGAGGCAGGGAGGGAGGAGAAATTAGGAGGAGAGCAGAGCAAAGGAGAGGAGGCCTTGAGTCTTAGCTGACACAATGTCTCTAAGCGACTGTAACTGAATTTTTTTTTAGATTCGCTGGTTCCCTGGTTCATAATAGGGACTTGAACATGGATGCACGGTTGACAGGACAGATGACTCCTCCATGGAGTTATTTTTTCTCTTCCCGCAGCAGACAGTTGATTCCAAATGTTTGACGGTTGTCAAATATAAAACTGACAAAAAGGCTGTAGTGCAGATTGGCTGAGATGACAACAGAACAGTGAAAATTTGGGGAATCATTGCATTGAATGGCTTATTAGATGGTAGAAATTTGAGCCACGTTAGGTGTGTACCACATAAACCAGTGGTTAGAAATACTGCATACAGGATTTGCTTTTAAGTAGTGCCTTTCTCCATAGAGATAGACATGGATTGGAGCAGATTGCCTAAATTAACCTGGAAACCTGAGAAAATGCTAAGTAGGACAGTGAGATTTTACATGACTACACTGCATCTTAAGACTCATCTGGCTGAATGTAAGAGTTACATTGCCACATTTTCACTTTTCACACATCAGACTGCTTAAAGCTGTTTCAGAATCATGAATATGATTCTATGAAACTGTTACTCCCATCACAATCTGGAGGGGAAAAATAACTATTTTTACAGGGACTGTCAAACTGAGATGGGACAATATTCTTCTCCTGGTCCACATTTCATCTAGAATATGTGTCAAACATGGTCTAATCCAACGTAGAATCATACACTGTTCTCACCGGACAAAACTCAGACTAATGTGATATAATATTAACCCTGGTTGTACAAGCTCCTGCCTCACTGATCCACATATCATCATATTCTTGAAACGTTATCAGGCATGCTTCAGGTGCACTTCGCTCCAGCTGCATCAAGAGCACTCTTTGGGGTAATACCAGATACAGTGGTCCTGCCAAAAATCAGAGCAGACCTTGTGACCCTCTTGACCCTACTGGCTAGACGATTTTATTACTTTGTTGGATGTCATTCTCTCTTACATCCCATGAGATTTGGATCAGAGATGTTCCTCATTTTATCGAATTAGAAAAGATTGAATACACACTTTGTAAGTGTATGGTTAATTTTGTCAAAAACTGGCAGCCCCTCTTTGACCATCTCGAGTCCACATCAGAATTATGGTTGAGACAAACAACTGTAAGGCCAGTTTGGGCAGACGACTGGAAATGTGCCGCTACACTCACAGTTGACAGTACCTTTAATAACTGTCAAAAAGGGCAGTCTGTTAAAGCTGACTCCAGTGCTCACTCCTTTAATCTGCATGGCCATGCTGCTGCCTCAGTGCTCACTTTGTATGCTTCTGCCTACTGCTGGTCATGATACATAATACTTAGATTCAAAAATCCCTACTCCGTCCGAGCATCCACCTGTAACATCTGGTTCTCCCTGGTTATCCATTGCGCTGAGCTTTGTGTTTTGGTTTGGGCAGTGTAGAGATCAGAGAGAGCAAATATCAGCTCTATGCATATTTTGTCTTCACATATTACATTTGGGAGTGCATTAGAATTGCGATTGCAATAGGGACAAAGATCAGTGTGATAGATGTGTGTGTGTGTGTGTGTGTGTGTGTGTGTGTGTGTGTACACAATATAAGAACAACATGTTCAAGGATTTCTCCTGCTTTTCATATAATGGAAGGATGTATAAATCAAAGCAACTGCACATTTCCATGTCTCTGGGAAATGATAGAATAAATATCCTTTCCACACACTACATGGTGAAAATAATGAATGTGTTTGCTGCCAATCAGAGCAAAGCTCAAAGCACTGCTGCACCGAGCATGGTGGTAGACTCAGTCAGTTATTACTATAAGTAGATTATGAGTCCTGTTTGTTGTAGGGCCTATAGCTAGGTTTCCATCCCAATAAAGTGCACATTTAAATGGAGTTTAGAGAAAATAGGCAAAAGAAAATGCAAATTAATGTGTTTGCATCCACAACAGCTATTATTATGAGTTCAATCAAATTAAATAAGCACCAGTCAAACAGTGAAAAACACTGTAGAAAGCACGCTGCAAATATTTCTCTTTGTTTCATGTATTAATTTGAGGTTATAGTCTCCACACAGGTCCACGCTGGACCCGCCTGTGACAGAGGTGGATTAGCTTAAAATCTAAACTCAAGGCCTCGAGATGTCCCTTCAAAAACAAACATATGATGGTGTGACTTGTTTTTCTTTAAATAGTGTCCAACATGACCAGACAGCTGGAGAACTGTACCTGGGACATTAGACAGATATGAGTGTTGCTGATGTGAATCCCTGGAAAGTGTGAAAAAATGCGATCGTGAGGCAGCTACCGCGAAGGTGCCCTTTGGCAAAGCAATAATTGCTCTTGTGTGCTGTTCAATTTTCCTAGGACAAATATGTTTATCTGGTCTCCTGTATATTTGTTTGGCTTAGCTCTTGTGTAATAGCACATTTTCCGCTCCAGCTACACACACACACAGTGAACATCAAGTGTTTACTCTAGGAGTTTCTCACACTCTGATTTCCAAGGGACTTGTTGATGTTAACCAGCCACCAGCTCCAGCCACAGTGAAATCCTCCTACATACCAACTAAAGCTGTTAAGTGTGTTTTATTTCTTCAGGTGTGTGTGTGCGAGAGAGAGAGAGAGACCCTGAGTTTGGAGAACTGTGTGACTGTGTGTATCGTGATGAGTGCTGCTGTGTATGCCGTCACTCCAGCTACAGGCTTGTGCTGCTGTTTTTCTGCTGCACTGCAGAGGCCTGTGCCGCCTCTTGCTCACAACTTTAGGCTGGTTTCCCCGGCAACCAGGGTGTCTGCACATGGAGAGCAACCAACTTCCCCAGATGAGAGCTTTTGTCAGTACAGTCACGATCACCAGGAAAGAGAGAGAGAGAGAGCGGGAGAGAGAGGAAGACGGAGAGAGATGGGAGAGCACAAGTAACTCTTACCCATATATCACTTATATATATCTTGCTGAGGCATAAATTGCTATTTATCCAACCAAGTGGTCAAACCTTCCTAAGTTATAGTGGTGTAGAATCTGTCTTTTTCTGTGTGTGTGTGTCTCTCTCTCACTCAAACACACACACACACACACACACACACACCAACTTATACTAGCACATATTGCTGTCTGGTGCTCTTCTGGCTACCACAGTAAACTGGATGTCAAGTTTAACTCACAGGATAAAACTATCAGGGTAATATTTCAGCCCAAGTCCATAAAGAACATCTGAGCTAGTCTGAGCTGCGCCGCAGTAGGTGGACTTTCAACAGGATCTTGAAGAAAATAACAATGCTGACAGGAACCAGAGTTGAAGAGTCCCACAGCTCTTGTTTAGAAATAGCAATTAAACAATTTGTGCAAGGTTAGATGATTTAGTGAAAGTAAGCAGTCAGCGAGCACAGCAAAGAACTGCACACATATCAGAGTTCAGCCAATATTTCAGTCATTGTTTAGTTATTTAACAGGCAATATTACTTATTAATATTATTAATGTGGTGGTTTACCATGCAGAGTCTGCCGGTTGTTACAGCAACAGTTGAAGACTGTCTGAAATGGAAAAATGTTTTTTTCCAACACTGACTGCATTTGAAAGACAATTCTTCTATGTTAAAAAAAACTATTACTCACAATAATGACAGTAAAATTTCTTTTTCAGTTTACAGTATGTATTAAATGCATCGTCACAACACAATCAGGTATTACATTTAAAAATAAGTCGTGTTCCTCTTCTTCCCTCTCTGTCTTCCTTCTTTCTCCATCACTGTCTCTGAGACTGACACATGCTTGTTTTAAAAGTGTCATCAAACTGGGAAATGTACTAAGTCACAACCACATTCAGCTTTATTGGCCAAATATGTGTGCACATACAAGGAATCTGATTCCGGTTTAAACATTACACTCAATGTACTTGTATAGGAAAGAAGACATACAGCTCAACAAGGTCAAAAAGACAAAAAATGAAAAATAAATAAAAAAAAAGACTGAACAATACGAAGTGCAAAAATATGAGATAAACAATAAAAAAATATATACAAAAGAATGTATGCAATGACAATTACAATGTGTGGGAGTTTGTGTTCACAGTGACCATGAGCGATGAATGTACATAATGTAGACTCTAAATGGAAAGGACTTGAAGTCTAGCAGTAGCATGGCCGTGTTTGGTGCATGGCTGCTGGAAAATGGCATCAAAAGAGTAATGAAGAAGGGCAACACCTGCACAATCACTCCAAACCAGAGATTTAGTCCTGTACCATTTATGAGGTCAGAACATTTTATAAAACGGCTGCTTTATAAAACAGTTACCATTCTGTCAACCAATTTGACAAAGAAGAAGAAGGTGATAATGAAGCAGCCAGTGTAACCTGACTCCATCAAAAAGCCTGTTACTGCAGACCGTTTATAGTGTTAGCATATTTCTGTGATACAGCAGGTCTTACTGTCACATGGGAGAAACTTCCTGGAACCATTTGAAGTAATTATTTAGCAAAATGATTCACTGTTTGGGAATTTTTAAATTCTGTTCAATGGTAATGTCAGTGTACCTTGTTCTCTCACCCTTAATTAAACCTAAATCTCCTCACTCTCTCTGAAGCACCACAAATTCACTCAGACTCCCCAAGATGTTAAACTTGCAAAATGATTTGAGGCAATTTGATACAACGTACCTTTATGTGCTGAAAACGTGTGACCTCGCTACTTTGACACAATGTTGTGACACATTTTTGCAAAGCTTTGTAACCACTGTTTCAAATCCACTTACCATCATCGTGTCCATTTGAGCCATGTAGTTAACCTGACACACCGGATAGTTTGCTACACAGAACTATCTGGGAAGTTGTCCATGGAAACTGTTTGGAAAAGTGCGCACATTCAAAAAATACTTTGCAGGTGATTGTCTATCACTGTCTGTCACAAGCTAACATCTTTTCCATCGATGATGAAATACTCTCCACTTCTGATATAACTGATGCTATAGCAGCATCTAAGCTAATGTCTTTAGGAGCCGCCATTGCTGTCTTTGAATGAATAGTCGCACTCATAAAACCACACCCGCCCTTAGCTTGTAGTAGTTCTCATAGGAGGCTGATTTGTCCAAATGCCCTGTTGCCACAGTCTGGCAAGATGGATTCTGACATCACCTGATCTTGTGATCTCACAAATCCAGATGCCTTGCAAGGTGCGCACAGTAAGATGTCCTTTTTGTCCCATTTGTTGATTTAATAACCACTTGATGGTAATTCCTCACCTTCCTGCTGCTTTGTGCACCTCCTGCACTATAAATCCAGCTGGTAGGTCAGAACAACTTAATAGACTTAACAGTTTGAACAATCTGAACCGAGCTTTGTGCCTGATCGTTTTATCTGTGCCAGAGTTGAGTGAGTGTATTTTGACTGTTTGGTGGTGGGAAAAAATGAAACTGCCAATTATTATTTCTGTTTATCAAAGGAGAGGGAAAGCTGCTCCTGTTTTTTTTTTTTTCTTTTTCAATCCAATCCTTGTTCGCATTAATTATTATAGTTTTGCTGTCTGAAAAAATCCAAATACGTACAAGCTGACATGAATGTAATTGTGACAAGCAAACAAAATAGATGTGTTATTTTGCAGTGATCTAAATATACACTGGTTGGATAAAAAAAAAATAGAAATAATTCAGCTGCTACATTGTTATTTTCTGCTCATGTGTCTGACTGTTTTCTCCATTTGGATGTGTAAAAACAGACCCGCTACAGTATGCTGCCCGAGAAAAAAACCTGTGCCTGTATTTCTAAAGTCCATAGGGCATTTTCCTCCCCCAAACCACCCCCACCCTCCCACCTTCCTCTCTCTCCCTTTTACTCTCCTTGTCTTACTCCCCTGTTCATTTCTCTCATGCTGTATTTGTCTAGATATATGACTCACCAGACTCTAAGGCTCAGCTGCAATTTAGCTTTTCTGTTTCATTGAAAACATTCTCCTTCTCTCCCCGTCCCTCCACCCACTCTCGCTATCTAAATCTCGGTAGTGTTTTGTGGCCCCAGCTGACCTCTCCTCTTCGGAATAATAATGAGTTTTCCTCTGCACACATTGGTCACTGAGATCCAGTCAGCAATTGCTTGATGAAGACAGAGCAGCTTGCTGTCTCTTTAATATAGTAGTAATATGATTATTATCATAACACCGTAGCAACAAGAGGCTGATTGCTGTGTTTGTATTCATATTATACTTCGTTGTGGCCTAATAGCACATCCATGTTTGTAGGCCAGTCATTACTGTCACTCACACACTCATAACTCTTGATTAATGCCAATAAGGACATGAGAACTTCTGTGACAGAGACAGACACACAGGCACACCTCCAAAAAGAGAGGTCTGTTATTTTTACAGGGTTGCAGATTGTGTGTGTGTGTGTGTGTGTGTGTGTGTGTGTGTGTGTGTGTGTGTGTGTGTGTACCTGGGACAGTCTTCAATCTCAGAGCAGCCTCACTGTTGTGATGTACTGTCTGAACCGTTATTTCTCCCCTGCCCACAGCCCCTGGTTTTGTCATGTCACACATAACGAGGTTAAACACTGGCTTATGTAAATATAGAAATCTTGATAAACCTTAAGTGTCCTCTGCTCTCTGATCTATAAAGGCAGCCTAAGCCACACTGTCTTCCTTAGCTCTGATAGGCACTATCTTGAATTGTGACACAGAAGCATAGATAGTGGACATGATCAGGCACAGCAGATAAAGATCACCTCTCTGACATGACCTCTGCCAATGACAGACACACACGCACACATGCACGCACATTCACATGCTCACCATCTCAAACACAAACATTCCCACAGCCACAAACACTACAGGTTGTAGACAGCGGTGTTAGGTCAATAGGCTTTGGAGAAGGACACATTCTTTGTGGATACATACACACCCGCACACACAGTTGTATTTCCATCACTTTTGGGGACATTACATAGACGTACATTCATTTCCTGGAGACTTACGCTAACCATAAGCACAATCACTGCTTGCCTTGCCCTAACTTTAATCTAAACCTGCCCTTTATCTTAACCTTAACCCAATTCTTCACCCTAAAATTTATTAATTTACACCATGAGGACTTGTGTTGTGTGTCTCCATAAGATCGACATAAGAGGGGAGTCTGCACAATGTCACTGTGCGAACAGGTTTATGTCCCCACAGTGACAGTAAGATATACACACACACACACACAACCTCAAACCAGGTTTCCAGACACAGACAAGCCTCAGGTGTAGTCACTCTGGCACAGCATCTCTGAGTCTACTTTAAAAATCACTGGCTTCATGAATCAGTTTAACTCATTGGAGTAGACATCCTTAACGTTTTTAATATCTGAAGGCATTTTGTAGCTGTTACTTGTTAAAGAGTAATCTGTTTGATCCCAAAAAAACAAGCCGTCATTTATGTGTTATGTGTCTTTGCTTTTCACAAACAAAAAGTACGAACAAGATTGGACAATTAAGATAATGCAAGCCATTTAGAGGATGCTTTAATCTGAACCACTTTACAATAAAATAAGACTAGATCTATTTTTGGAATGCTCCACAAGCAAAGCACTTTGTTTATGTTTGTGTTGGTGCCATGGTAAAGGTCTGCATATGTTCACAAATGTTTTTTTTAATGAAGGATGTCTTAGCTCTGTCACTCTAAACTGCACAGGGTGCATTCCAGTGGGTCAAGGTTTTAACTTCAAGTGCTTTTATTTTGAAACACGGTTTTTCAGTGAGCATAGCTATCAGAGCTTAAATGCGCTGCAAGTCAGCTGAAGTAGCGAAATCAAAACGAATCAAATTCTCACAGCAGCTGGTTAACTTGTGCTTCTCCAGTGCTGCCCTCTGACATTTGACGATTCAAATCATGTCTTTTTCCTGAGGGAATACATTACTTATTAAGAAGGTAGGGGCACTTACATCATTGCTGACATGTTGAAGGGGCTTCCAGGAAGTGGCTACAAGGCCAGGCCATCTTACAACCAATCATGTTTTAAGCTTGGCTGGTTGGGAGGTGTGATCACTGCATCCTCCCAGTTGTTATGCTCATCATCCTTGCCACCTTCATCACCATCAGGGTGGGCTGCTGGGTCTGACTTCATTCAGCCAGATATGGATTGGAAGCCATAGCGGGAGGCACAGCCAAATACAGGATCCTGTGGCTCCCCCTGCTCTTCATTGCCGCCATGTGATTTCATTGAACTAGAATCTGAGGAGGAGACAGGGGGCCTTACTGCGAGGGGAAGATGATGTTATAGGTGTGCTGAATCCAGCCCCCACCTCTGGCACTAATGAACAGAGTCCAAGATAAAGGCTCCAAAGGATCCATCCAGGGAGTGCAGGGCATCCACCAGATACCTCCAATCCTGACATTTCAGGGCCAGTTGTCCATTATGTTGAAGTTGCTGCAGAAGAGTGAATTATGAATGAGGTCACAACTGCTCTTTTATTGGGACAGCCCTCATAGGCTTATCTTTATCAGCTGGACATGTACAGTGCATGTACAGTATGGGAAAGGTCAAACCTATTGTTGAGTACAGTAGTGAGTGAAGCATGTTTGAAATAGAACAAGACTCTTTTTGTTCTGACAAAAACAGTAGAGTGCATTTATTTTTGCATTGCAATTTCAAGGAGTCTCATAATAGCATGAAGCCATCAAAGCCTATCCTGAGAAACCACACTTATCAAAAACAGAAAGCATCCCCAAGGGGGTATTTTACAAAGCAGAATTAGCAAGATTATTATTATCATCCATCAATATGCATGACTGAATCATGCACCTAAAGCTAATATTCACATTTTGTCGTACAGATGCAAATCAGGAGCACCAGGATATACAGCATTATCACAAGCATAATTATTTTGCACTTATCTGGTTTTATAATCCTGTTTTGAAAAATATCTCTCAGCTTTACTTTTTTTTCACAGAGGTGCACAAGTAGGACAAAAGACCAAACAGATATGTGACTGATTATGACTCTGGTACAAGAGCTGAGTCTTTGACTTAACATGACAGATCACTAGCATGCAAGTCATGTGTTTTTGTGTCTTTTTGGCCAAGCATTTTGAATGATAGTGACCTTTTCTTCTATGCAAGACAAGAAAATACAGTCACTGATTGAAGTGATGGTCATTTGATTACCTGATTGATTACCTGTTGTCGATCTGATATGCTTATGTATTAGATATATTGTTTCTCTCTGTAATAGCAGCATTGTTGTGCCATGGCTTTTCCCATTAGGTTTCAAGTTAATAGTTAATTCAGTCTGCTTGCATTTTCTGTCTTTACGGTGCACTTCCCTTGTTCATATTTAATTCCACAGAATAAATTAGTACTTTAATTTGAAGACTTGATGTATTGACCATGGATAATTATGGATCCTAAGGCAAGATGATTTGAGAACAATGTTTAGAAATATAGGAGTGATGTATTGACTTTTGTATGTGTTGACTGAAAATGAAGAATACCAATACTGCTGACAATTTCTCATATTTTTCAGTCAATGTTACCACTGTGCTATGAAGGGAATCCAATACCCTGTATCAAATGATGAATAGACATTATTAACTGCAAACATGTTCTTAATGTGTAGAAGGAGATGTTTTTGGTAGTCCGAAAGAAAGATTTCATTATCTTCATGGATGAGAGCAAAAACATAGAAAATTCTATTTTATTTCCCGGAAATTTCAATCATATCTTTGTTTTGACTGATAGCTCTTCAATGGAAATGTTCATTACACAGTGCTGAAGCAGAGATAAGAGGTAATTGACGAGAATTGACCAATGCAGTGAAGACTATTGAGCACACTCATTATCTCAATGACCTGACCTGCAGCTTGCCCCGACCACCAGCACAAACACACCCCTGGTCAACCATACTGTTACTAGGCAACTGCTGCAGCTAACCCCGTATCCATCCCAGTCACACTGCCCCAAGAGCTGACACAGATGACAGTGCTGGTGCATGTGTGTGTGTACTGGTATGTTCTCACCCCTAATTTACTCAAATAGTTGCATCAAACATTTAGATCAATTCACACCGTATGTTGCCACTAAGTGTGCATTCAGACCAAGAACAATCCTGCCTTAAAATGTAAGGGGTTGCATTGGTAGGGTTGTGTTGCTTAATGTTGGGAACTGGTACAAGTAGGTTTGGTTACTGACAGATGTTAAGGATAGTTAATAAAACCAGGGACTAATAACAGTCTGGACTCATGAAAGAGTCAATCACTTAAAATGCCAATTTTTAAAATATGATTTTACATTTATCAGGTGAAAAGTGAAGGATTGAATTCAAGTACTGACCCTCACAAGCTGTTGCAACAACACACACACTAACCCTAACCCTATAGTCACAGACAACTGCTTGTCAAATGTACAATAGTGTTTATTTAACTTCAGCAGTGCTAATCACCAATCAATAATCCCTCAATCAATAAATGTCTATTGTCTAACTAGAGCACAAGCAACTACACTACCTAGCATAAAGACAGAAAAGCAAGTGTACGGCACACGTGAGTATGAGCGTGTGTGTGTGTGTGTGTGTGTGTGTGTGTGTGTGTGTGTGTGTGTGTGTGTGTGTGTGTGTGTGTGTGTGTGTGTGTGAGGGGGAGAGGGAAAAGGGGGAGAGACAGAAGGCAAGATGGTGGATATAACAGCAGAAGCTACATCATACAAGGTTCAAGACAGCAAAGCTTGACAAAGAGATATGAGAAGCACAACGGAGGACGTGCTTGCATGTCTCTGACAACAAGATGGTGGGGAGCAAAGCCGAGTTATGCTACCACACTATCCTTGCACTTAAGGTGTGTGAATGTGGGTGAAAGCTTGTGGGCGTTTGTGTGTGTTAGTGAAGGAGAGAGAGAAAGGCACTTGGGGGAAGCAAAAGAGCTCTTAACTGCTGTAGAAGGACACAGTAACTTTCTCTTTTATCACTCACAAACCCAGCATGTGAACTCGGGTTTGTCAGCTGTGGCACTGGTCCTTTAACCAACCGCAGCTTACTGGCTTATCATTGTGGCAGAAAACTAACGCGAAGCATGACAACGTTGGACACACAATCGATGTAATGTGCTAAGCTCACAACAAGCAGCAGGCGCAATAATTGAAATATTCCAAAGCAACAGTAAACAAAACTCTGTTGGTTGGTGGTCCGTTAATTTCACAATACAGGAAAGCTTACACAACAATGAAGCTTACAGTCATACTATTATTAACCTGTCACTACCCAGACAAAAGCTTTACTTGAGATTGGTCCAGGTAACGGTTACAGTGTGTGTTGTTCATCTGATGCATTCGGCAGCATTTCTTCAAGCTCAGACAATGACAGGGCCGTTGTGTCACTTTGTTGGCTGTTTAACGGCAGGCTGGTCCTTGTAGGCAGCGGAGGAAACAGTGGAAAGTTGACCTCATTGAAGGTAAGTGGGGCCTACAAGTTATCCTTCTCTCTCTTGAGGAAAGCAGGAAATCCATGTCTTCCTTCTGTAGGCAAACATGAGATCCTGGTTCCACATACATTTGATCTCTTCCAGGATAAAAACGTGTTCAGTAAACATAGTCGTGCAGTGAATTAAAGAACAGTTGCCGAGGCTAATTAAAGTTCAAAGTCTGATCAGAAGCAGGATATCTGCTTAAATCAACTTAACATCACATGGAAAGGCGATGTGGAGGAGGTGTCCTTGATTCTTGTATCCTTGGTGATGTCATAGCTGCATCAAAGGGGATCCCCTGAGTTCCTGTGGGTCTTGGCCCATGGAAAACCAGGATTTGGATTCAAGACAGATTTCACACTTACGTGTAATTTGCAATGCATGATGAAGTTTTGGCACTATTTCTTTGTTCTTGTCTAAGTTCTTTATCAGGCTTTAGTCTTTGCATGTTGGCCCCTCTTCATTCAGCCCAGTGGTGACGTTCCAATATTCAGATACTAGTGAGACATGAAATAAGGTCCAATATGTCGATTTGAATAATAGATCCATGAATCTGAAGGAGTAAAGATTTTACTGGTCTGGAAAGTTATCACAGAGGAAATTATTTGATCTTTTGTCCAGATGATTGCAAGGTAAAGAGAAGAAATACTGTGTTCTTGTTACAAAGTAGTCCACCATGAATGTGTGCTTGCCTGTATCTGATTGGCCACTACAATGCCTTGTCAGATGATGATCTGGCAATAGCTGAGCCTGGTTAATCTGTTTTACTGGACGCCCCCCTGGATCGACATACTGGCCTTCAAACGGAGGCTGCAATTTTTATGCAGGGTTAAAGTCTGTGTGTATCACTTCTAAAGAATTACACAACTCAGTATATCCTTATTTTAACTTGGCTTTAAGAGTGGCCAAATAGATCTCTCTCTTCCAGTTTTTTTATCTTCTGCATAACTATCTCCCCCTCAGTTTTGCTGTTTTTGAAGGTCACATGCTTTTGAGTGTGGCATTTTTTAACAGATATTATATAACACATTACATTATAACTTGTCTGGAGAGTGCGCTGGCTTATTTTGAGAGGAGGAGGCAGAGACATCTGAAGCAAATGGTCAACTGGGTGCAGGCTGGTCAGAGGAGAGAAGTGGGCCAATGTGAGTCCTCCAACAACACTATGATAAATCCAAGTTAACAGACTACAGCGACAGAGACATATATACATACTGTACATACACACATGCATGCACACACATTTACAGATAGAGATTCTTCTGCCTTCAAAATCACATCAAAACTTTCAGTAACATTACAGGTATGTATCAGAATGTGACATGTGAAGCTAATCAGAAGGTTTGGAATATTCATTCATATTTCAGTTTTTAATGTCTAAATATAAATGAAATAGCTCCTGTGTACAGTTTAGATGAGCAAAAAAGTGTTTGGCAAGGGTGTCCTGGGCATTTTCTCATAAATATCCAGTGCTCTGAGAGGCCGTGATAAGGTCCTTGTGATGCTTGTGAAATATCTTTTCTAAAAATGGATTTTATGAGATCACATCTCTGTTTATCCGCACTTGACCTTAAAATGACAGATAAGCAATGTAGAACATGCTATGTGGAGCAGTCAGCCTCTTAAACATGCTCAGAGGAGCTGTTCATTTGTTTCAGTGACAGGAAACATGGCCAAACAGAGACCCACTTTTCATATGTCCCAGGTCCAGGTGGTAAGACGTATCCATGTATTAACACTTTCACAGTTGCCTGTTGTGGTTGAAAAAAGTACACCATCTTGGTTTATAGTATCATAAATCTTACCGAGCAGTATAGTAAATGTTATTATATAATAAACAGAAAGCCTCCACCTCTCTGCTTGTCAGCATGACTGGTGGTGTTGGCAAATCCTGGGATTGCTCATTTGCCAGATGGTAGTGTTTCTAGGTTTCCTATGGGTGTTATATGTTTACACAGTGGCCTCTTACATAAGCACCTTGCGTCTACTTGTGGCTTGCCCAACTGTGGAAAGGTGCTAAAGCTGTGCCTCGCAATTGCCCTCTCTTCAGTATGATGGCCATTTATACAGCTGACATCAGGAGGTATTAAAGCAGAGTCACAGTGGATAACCTTAGTTATTGAAATGGACACAGTTCTGGTGCCAGGTTAAGCCACTGCCTTACCATCTCCATAAAGATTACAGTGACAACACAAATGTAAGCAGAAAATGTTCGAAATTCTGCAATTAGAAATGTCATGATACAAGGTGATGCCACCACTATGTTATAGCCACTAGTCACTTAATACATATTAAATAGCACTGACACTCAAAACAGAATAAATGATGCTGAATAAATAAAGATGCAGCTCCTTATTTCCTTTTCAAAGATAACATCTCCACAGATCTGATCTGCATGAAAATGATCAGGCCCAAGCAATGTTTGCTTATCTGTGTTTTATTCTCCCCACCCATTCCCTAAGAGAGATAAATAACTGGGCATTTCTCCAATCCATGAGTGGTATGAACTAAGCTGACAGTCTCAATGGGGGCAAAAAGACCCTCTTGCAAACAAACACGCTGTAAAAATGAAACCAAAACTAACATTAGAAGAGGAAATGGAGTAGAGAGGATACAGAGGGTAGAAAGTAACACAGAGGAGGCTAATTTGGAATGCAATCAAGTACTCAAGGGCCCGCGGCTTTCTGCAGCCTGGCAGGCTAATCGCAACACAAACGCCAACAGACAAGATTTCACAGAGTGCAGCGAACTTCAGGTGAACTCAGTGGCTCTCACCAGGGAGCAGGCCAGAGAAGAGGGACAAGAACACAGGTAGCTGTGGAGCTGTCTAGTAATACTCACATCAGCTTTAGTCACATACAGTCAGCACTCAGTGGGACACATACTGCCTGCCTCAGAAGAGACTCAAAGATTAAAGTGAGACAGAGTAAAGTACACAACATGGCATATGTTAGTTAGCTGATAGTTATTTGTTGTAATGAATACTTAAATCTTTTATGTTAAAACCAACAAATACAGCTCTTTTTAACAAGATGCAACGCTTTTGCATCCAGTGGTGGCAGCATCACTGGCACACGGCATATGCTGGAGTGTCTTCCACATGCTTTGGATGGAAGACATGAAGCAGACCTGGGAAGTTAAACAGCCGGCAGTGTGACTGTAGCAAGAGATCTGAGTCGAGCCAGCAGCTCGTTTGGCGTTAGGCACCAGTGAGACTCCACAAGGTCACCAGCACTCAACCCGCATCGGATCAGTAAGGATGAGATTGCAGAGAATATGGCCTGAAGGAGAAGACATGCATACACGAACTTATGCATGCATGCAAGAGCGCGGGCAGATGCTGCAGACACATACTGTACTCACTCACATGAGCATGAGACAGATCAGGGGACATGCTCACACATGCACTTACTTTGTACAGTTGTATTTACTATATGCCCACAAGGACGCAACCATCGACGTGAAGAGATTAATACATCATACAAGCTTCAACAGGCACAAAGACACAGCTGCTGTGCTCTCTTACTATCATCAGGAGTAGCAATAAATGTCAACCATGTCTGTGGATGTCTGCCATTATAGTGCAGGATAATGAGCAGTACTGGTGATTGACCTGATTTCTTCCATGTCCAAAGCACTCTGCCTCTCAGTACCACCACACATGAACATACATAAAAAGACATTAAATCTTGTTTACATTTAAAGAGAGCAGAGTCAATGCCATAATAAAAGACTGAATGCCTGTATGCAAGTGGGGGCTGATAAGAGAGAGAGTAGAGCAGAGAGGGAAAGAAAGAGGTCAATCCACATGAAGAGAGACATTCTGGGTATAATTCTGCTGTAGAGTGCCGTCACTTAGCGCATGTGGTCTATGCCTGAGTGTGTCTGTGTGGCTGTGTGTTTAAGTACATGTCTGTTAAATCCTACATTTAAACATGAAGTAGTGGCACAGTAATGAACTTAGTAAGACTTAGATAGAAACTGCAGAGGGAGAGATAAAAGTCTTGATTTGATAACATGCTGTGACAGACACAAACCATATTTGGAGCAGATTGCGCATTCGGAATGCACAACAAACAAAATATCACTGAAAAATACTGCTCAACACGGTGGAATATATGCAGTGTTTGCAGTGACAAAATAGACCTACTTATCGGGTGCTTATTTGCTGTGCTCCAGCACAAAATGCCAAAGTTGCTTTCTGCAGAGCTGTGCACATTTAAGGAGGTCTTCTCACCCTGATTTCTTCTTAGACACATATCCCGACTACCAACTGCCTCCATCAGCACACACAGTGCCACACACACAAACACCGGTCTCCAAGGGCATCCTCACACATGAATGCAAAGGCACATGCACAATCACGGCATATGCACATACGCACATGCACCACCCACACACACACACACACACACACACACACAGGCAAACACCCCTTGGCGCCTGAATTCAGGTTGCTATAACTGTATGGGCCATTTTTAGCTCTTTAATAATACTTGAATAGTTGTTACCTGAGATAACCCCAGGGAGAGGAAAAACAATTCCAGTCTCCCACAAGCCCTGCAGTTTAATCCTCTCTAGTATCCTTGGGAAATAATGCTTCCTCTAATAATTCCTTTGGTCTTTCAGTTCAACATTGATGTCCTTTTGTGTTGGCTGAGGCCATTAGCTCTGACACATGTATAATTGATTATCATATTAACAGCTAAAATCATTCAGCTCATTTTTGCTGAGGCCATGGGGATGGACAAGGTGCATAATGGCTCTGAGCATTTGGATCCATAGCTTGTCCCCTTTGTTATAGTTGGAGATGTAGCCATGTGACCACAAGACCCGGCAATCTTCAGCCTTTCAGCGCAGCAGTTTACTCCAAGGTTTGACATTAGCACAGTCAGTCTCTGCTGGAGGAGAGGGGCTTGTATTGTATATAGTGGTGGGGAAGAGACACGGGCATCACAGAGCACTGTTCTCTTTACTCAAGTTCAAAGGACACCTACCAACATTATTCATATGGGCTTAGGGTTCAGTGAGAGCCACAGGAAGAGAGAGAGAGGAGAAGGGAACAAGAGGAAGTGGTTTCTGTGCCACCGTTCGATAAATGAGCAGAGCACAAATTACTTTAAGTGTGTTGCCGTGAGCCAATTCAGAGGCCAGTGCTGGGCCAGCACTCTTTGACCTCATCTTAAAAGGAACGATTAGTGAGCAGAGTTCAAAATGTGTCCCGTGACAACACATACATGCAAATATGCAAGTGCACACACATATTTATGCAGATATATAATTTAGCTTCAAATTAGATATAACTGAAATACATGTTTGTTTTTTTCTTATCTCTCCTTCTCCTGCCTCCTTATGCAAGGCAATTAATGTTGTTTATAAGAATTGAGTCTGATGAAAGAATGATCTTTTTATTTTTTTTTAATTCTTAGGCAAATAAGGTAGGTAAGCTTAACACTCCTAGCACCATCATCAGGTCCAGTTTGTCCAGTTCTTTAGTTTATCACCAAATGCCTTCTGAACTTGACATTATCACCAGCTTCAGCTGTACTTTGTGTTTAGTGTTAATCATCAAATGTTAGCATGCTAACAGAAGGAGCGAACATGCTAAACATTATCCCTGCTTAGGATCAAAATGTTTGCATTCAGCAGTCTTTACAAGCATGTTAGCGTGCTGGTATTAGCATATAGCTCGTAGCACTGTTGTGCCTGAGTACATCCTCACAAGGCTGCGAGCATGGCTGTTGTTGTTAACTCTCTGTGGAATCTCAAGCTGGATCAACGAATCAGATTGCTTGACACTCAATTCCACACAACACACTGTTCATATTTACCCTTTTATGAAATATAAGAAAATGTGGGACTATTTAGAGGACGTGAAATTTCCTGCATTACAGCGGGGGAGTTCTCGAAATTCATCAGACATGTGCCTGTTGGTGAGTTTATTTAACAGTGTGGGTCATTTTTCCCTGTAACACGTAGCCTGATGGATGGAAGAAAAAATTTTCAAAATGAAAGGAGGGTCGAAGAACAAGCAAAGGAGGAGAGGAGTGGAGAGGAGGTTGATGACGTCAAAGTGTAGTTGGTGGCATACATAGCCTTATCTGTAGCCTGTTTTCCATGGTTACCATATGCCGAACACAGCTGGGAACCTGGGCCGGAGAAAGCAGGGTGACGCACTAGACACACACACACACTGTAGGACAGCTGGCACCCAACACAAACGCACGCAAACGCACCTATACCCTCAGCACTGCAATTCCACTGTACCTGAATACAGCACTCACACAGGGGGTGGTGTTTCTAATTCCAGCCTGGGTTAGACAGAACACAGAAGGCTAATATCTGCAGAATCTCCAACTGGGAGAGGTAACACACCTCTATCCCCATGAGATCACCCTGACAGAGAGAGATAGATAGAAAAAAGGAGACGGAGAAAGATACATACAGAGAGAGGTGGAGAGAGGCGCAGACAGACAGAAAAAAAAGGAAAAGTCGGTCTCATACAGAGTCAAAGGCAGAGACAGACAGAAGGGAAAATAGGAGGAAGAGAAAGCAGCACATTATCTCTGTGTAGAGTCCTGGGAGGAACAGCCTGTTTGTAGAGTGATACCTATCAGCTCCCTAGCTGTCTCGGGAGATATTACTGCACTGTGGTGTACTTTACCCTGATAAAACATCCCTGCGTCTCTGATAGAAAGACTCAGACAGATAGTGGCAAGGTGAAAGGGAAAGAGGCAAAAGACTGTCAGACAGATTGACAGACAAAAGATTGGTGGAATAGCTGATCACTTCCTTTTAAAAATGCATGTTACAGCATAATGGATGAGATTGTGCGAATACATCATTTGGACACCCCTTGAATCAAAAGTTACATTACATGACAGACAGTGCAGACTTACGCCAGCAGAAATAAGAAAAAAATCTCATCATCGTCAAATCAGTTTTCCATATGGAATGACATTTTTGATGCGAGGAAGACTTTTGGGCAGAAACTCAGAAGTTGGATGTCACTTTGAGACTCGGTGATCTCACAGACTATGCCATTTAATGTCCCCCAGCCTCCCCCTACCTCTGATGATTCACCCTGCTGTGTGTCTGCGTGCCTCCCTGTCTGTCTCTCAGTCTGTCGTGTTGCCTCCTGGGGTCCTGATTGAATAACTAATGATTAATATCAACACAGCCACTGCCACGGCGACTGATTTACCGCACCCATTGATCCAGACCTTGAGATGTCACGAAAAAAAAAAAAAAGACTCAGATTGAACCGCAGGCAAGGTTTTGTGAGACTAAATTATCTGAGCTTGACAACCAAAATTCTGTGCGCACTGGTGAAAAATACTGCCCAAGACAGAACATTTCATTCCCAGTTCTAAGCATTTTAAATTTAATCCTCTATTTAACCAGGTGTGTTATGAAAAGTCTAAGTCCAGGATTTTATATGTATCCACACCTGATTGCTGCCCAGTATGAATGTATATCAATTTATTGGCCGATGAGCAGCTTCATTTGAACAGTTGGGGATTAACTGCTTTTCTCTGGGGTGTTTGCAAAGCAGTTGCTGAGCAAAGATAGAGCACTTTACTCATGCTTCTTTCTGCCAGATTTTCTAATTCCAGAAATATAAAGCGGGGACTTTTTGGACACAAGTTAGCTTTTCTAAACAATGCGACCACACTGAAGTACCCCATCACTGTTCCTGAAAGATCTCTCAAAGCTGGGACCGAGAGTTGAGTTGTGGTAACATTAAGAACTGGATTTCCAAATGATTATAAAACAGGACTTGGCAAGCCTGGTTCAGTCTAGTTGTATGATTAGAAAGCAAGCTGCTACAGCACTGAAAAACATGTGCGCCCACAAGTAAGATGGAAGCTCAATGTTTGTGACTACACATCTGATTGTTGGAAGCAAATTCACACTCACCTTTCAACTCTGCAGATATTGTTGACTCTTTCTTGTGCATCCTATTCCGTCTCTGCCTTATCTTGTCAGACATATCAGGGTCAGGTGCTAATTCCTGTGGTTCTTCATTTTGAGTAACCTCTTTCACATCATACATGCCTGTTTCATCCATTGTTGATATAAAAAGTAATTGTTGCAGTGCCTTTAAGAAAACCAAAAAGGAATGCTGTAGTCAGTGCAGCTGATAATCCATCTCAGAAATGAAACTAATATGTATAGTAAAAAGTATAATGAGATCATGCACTATACCAAAGGAAAAGCTGAAAAGAGCTCATTTCACCACAAGTGATTAATGACTATTTGCTGCCCATTTTCTTCTCGAGTTTGCTTGCTGCACGCCTCATCTCACACATGAGCATTTCAACAATGAGACGTCAGTCAGGCAGTTAGTCTGTCAGTCCCCGGCAAGTTTATTGAACACTTGGCTTGATTTGGACAGTTAATTTCATGAGCGTTGTGCTCTATTGTGTATGCTGCACATATAGATTGCTCTAAAATTTCTGGCAAGCTCAATAAAATCTTATTTTGTAAGTTGGAAGGAATCTTAATAACAGGCACTATAGTGTGCAAGCACATTTGTAAGTTGTGAGAAAACTCCATACACATTTGTCCCCGGAGAAAAGCTGCAATTCAATGTGATGTTGCTCATGTAATTCATACAAACTGTACAAAAGGACAATACATTTAAAGTGTCTCTGCTGTGTTTGACTGTCTGATAGTTTTTGACTTGACATACTAAAAAAAGTAAAGATCATCTTTCTGGTAAACTAAGTGTGAGGATAGAAAGGTGTGTCAAGTTACAGGATGAAATACTGATACGGGAAGGATCATTTTAAAAGCTTTACTATCATCCCACACACACACACACACACACCCCTTCTGCATCAACTGTAGTAATCCTACACGTGATACTTAGTATGCACACACACAGAGACAGAGCCCTAAAACTGAGGAGTCCACAGAGATGGGATAAAGTGCCTAAAAAGAGGTTAAATGACATTACAAAGACAACCCAATTAGATTATGAAAGATATTCTTAACTAAGTCTGAAGCTCAATGATCTGTAATGGGAGTCCTGTGGCTTATAAAAGCCTTTCCCTGGAATAATCAGTCTCTCTCTCTTTCATTTTCCCTCTTTCCCTCAACCACTCTCTCTCTCTCTCTCTCTCTTTCACTCGGTCACACACGTAACACACACATATGGAGGGACTGAGGCGCCACCAGTCGCGCTTAGATCTCTGCATGCAATCATCAGCCAACTGTGGCAGCATGTGAGAGTACCCTGCTACTTTGTTTGAATTTCAATGGCCAGCCAGCTAGAGATTTAGCTTGGAATTTATCTGGAAATGCCACATTTGTCCATTACACCAACTCAGTCTGAATCTGTTGGTGCAGCCGTACATGAACAGCACAACAGGTGACTTCTCGGGTACAAACTGTGCTTGTCCCTTCTGTGTCCCATACTGCATTACAGGTTTGGAAGAGGGACAGAATCACAACCTTTCAACATACTGAAAATTCATACTGTAGCTGTGATACCACAAAACATCTGTTCCTGTCTCTCTTGACTTCTTAAACTGTTACCGCAGTACTGTCAAGTCATTTTTTTCTTGATTCCACCTTTGCAAATATGACTCAACGTGTGTAATCAAACCATTTTGATAAATTGGACCAATGAAAGACAGAGCTCTTTGCTTCATGAGTGAAGGGGCATTTCTCAGTCTGTTCTCTCTCTCTCTCTCTCTCTCTCTCTCTCTCTCTCTGATACACACACACACACAAATGCTTTCTCGCCAGCGTGAACAGCCCTGACATAAGCCATGTTCTGTGGATCATTAGCCTCATGTATGCTGTAGGTGCACTGAGCCAGGGTCAAGTCAGCCACTCATTCGGTGTGAGTGTGTGTGTGTGTGTGTGTGTGTGTGTGTGTGTGTGTGTGTGTGTGTGTTTGCAGTTGTGCTTCTGTCCGTCTTCTTGTTTATGTCTACATTTTCTGTCTTGCTGTCCATCCAGCTGACCTGAAGATTAAAGCAAACTTCTTACACTTCATCTCCCTTTGATGCTTCTATAGTGGCTGTTATCACAGAACGCCCTGTTTGTGTGTGTGTGTGTGTGTGTGTGTGTGTGTGTGTGTGTGTGTGTGTGTAGGGTGTACGTGTGTGTTGTGTCAGCATGAGTGCATAGTGCACACAGTGTGCATGGCAACAGAAAATGTCGATCCCCATGTATTTTCTGCTTGCTCCATAAGTTCCTTAATACTGCATCAATGGATGCACGATTAATCTCCAGTTCTCAATCCCCGCTTTCCTGCGCTCTTTCACCTTCACTCACTCCTCTTCTCACACACACACACACACACACACACACACACGCACTCACACATACACACTCTTTTCCCCTTATATCTATCTTTCACTCTGTATAATAAACTGAATAGGGTGACAGCAGAATACTGCCACTGTACTTGATCAAGAACAGCTACACGACATGAAATGGATGCTGTGTGTAATTATGTGCGTGTGCGTCTGTGTCTGCATGTTAGTCGATGAGAGTGTATGCGTGTGTGAGACAGAGAGAGAGAGAGAGAGTGAGAGAAAGATTAGCAAAATTACTGAGACATCTGTATAGTCTCTGTGCTACTGTGGTGCCATCTTCTGGTGGGGAAGTACAACAGCCTGGACTTAATTATACAACAAGCAGGAGAACTGAGACTATACACATTTGCATTCAGAGCACTCAAATAGGGCATTCAGAGAATGCAACATTGAAAACATGAAATGGAGAGGAGACTCACTGATTAAAAAAAAAAAAAAAAACATTTAATATCGTGAAAGGCATCATAAAACATTTCAAATATTTGCTGAAACTGGGTTTAACATTTAGCATATCGGATAAAATGACATGAAATTTATAGTGAATGTACATTATACAGAGAAAATGGGACATTACTGTACAACCTGTAGATTATAGCAGCTTGCAGCATCTTTCAGTGCGCACACATCCACAGAGAAACATTTTTCACGCTTACAAACATAATGTGGTTATAATATAAAGCCATTTCAATCATTTACACTGCTAAAAGAGATGTGTTAATTTGTTTCAAGGGCCATTCAGTCATCTCAGTGAAGCTTCCATTACAGACAATGCAGTTGCAAAGACCATCTCTTCTTTTCCATGACAAAGTTTGAAGTGACAGACTTTGTGACGCTAATAACCAGAGTGGATTGGAATTGGAGGTCTGCCAAGGTCTGAGTGTGGGGAGAGGATAATTCATTCAGCTCTGGCTCAAACGTGCATGCACACACAGACACACACACACACACACACACGCACACGCGCACGCGCACACACACACACACACACACACACACACACACACACACACACACTCCTGCAGTTTTCTTTTTGCATACTGACACTGCTGCAGAAAAAATGTATAAAAACAGATGCACACACACACAAACACAATGGTTTAACGCTTGGTTTTAAGGAAATATTCAATTTTGTATAGAAAGCGCACATGTGTACATATTAATGTTACATTTTCTGCTTTTTTCAAATTCTACAAATGCTGACCGGACATACTTTCCTTTCATCTACACAGGATGCAAAGAGCACGTTCATATATACAGTCAGTGGCTTTGTGATAACATTAAAATACTGAAGTTTAATTGGCTGTTTCCGACACTGAGACAGAAAACAGAGAGCTGAAATGTAGATAACACACTGTACATCATTTATCTGCCTACCTCGACATTCATTTCTCTTGTCATAGATCTATAAGACCCAAATCACCTTTAGAGTGTCACAAATACACTCATTAAAATACTATGTACAGTAAGGACCACTTTATCTAAGCCCCTGGAGATGCTTGGTAAGAGTGCCCTTAACATTGCCCTACCACTGGATAGTTTTCGAAGTGGCCCATTGATGTACTCTACAGAGGGAGCTGCTGAACCACTGCACTTTGGTCTTCAAAAACATTCAAGTAATGCCAGGAATCAAGAGTATTCACATGCACACATACCACTCTGGTGGATTTGCTACCAAAAGAAAACCATGGAAAATGGACAAAATGAATTTTTTGTTAGCCTGGTCTGCTCCCAACTCAATCAAAGATACCCTCCTTTGTTATGGTAACATTCAACTTATATCAGGTCCCTTCTTTTATTAGTAGCTGCTCCAGCAGTTCATTTCCAATGTGTAAGATATGAACAGTGTCAACTTATTCTCTTCATAATTATCATCAATCAACCATCAATGATTCTATCTGATTATGATCTGTTCACAGTGTTTTCCCATCCATTCATCTATCAAGGGTGCATCCTTGGATCAGATTCTTATTGATCTGTGGGCTATGTAGGTCTGAAAAACATAGAAACTAGGTGTCCTGAGTGCACCGCTGGATGTACAGAAGCAGAGGCTCTAGGTTTGATTTAGGCCTCCAGTTCTCTTTTAGTCTCTATCGAGTCCCTAGGCGATCTGAGGGTTGGGGTAATATTTGAAGACCTTGTAGATCCACTGTGTGTAGAAGGGCACATTGATGAAGATGCCAGGCTGGTTGGCCCGAGCACAGCCTCTGCCATGGACACTCACTCCCACAATAACCCTGATCTCACCATCCTGACACACAAGAGGCCCGCCATAATCCCTCTGCAAAAGAAGAAATAGATGGCACATTTTTCTATGTCACTAGTTGAGAAATGGCTATCATCAGTGTTTGCATTTATGACAGGCATGAATGAAAGCAAAATGCATTTTCATGCTCTCAGTGACAGACAGCACCATCAGTATTTGTGAACATGGACAGCTCTCTTTCAAAGCTAGAAACCACAAAACCAAGGCTTTGATCACTGATGAAATTTAGTGCAACAGTCTCCAGCTGCTCTATTTACAACAGACTGAATACTAAGCCTACAGATTGAAAGAACATTTGTTTGAGATTTGGATCAAACTGAGCTCTGAAAGGACTGTGTTGAACCAAGGCGCAAATGCTCTCATAAATTCACACTGAGAACAATTACTTTATCCAAAGGTCTGCAGGCCTGGTCTTGTTTACCAACAAGGACTGAACATACCATGTGAATTATAGTGTGGACTTTTCCACTGAAATTGTTATTTGGCCTCATGTTTAAATGGTAAAACACCTCACTACAGAAAGAACATGACCAAGCAACAGTTTACCTCACACACTCCCTCATTCCTCTTGCCACCTGCACAGATCTTGGTGTTGGTGATGTGGAGGTTCCCTCTGTGCATCTCTCTACACCTCTCATTACTGACAATGGGCAGGTTGACCGCCTTCAGTATGTCATCGTGGCCAGTGCCTGAAAGAGTTCAAGGTTGCACTTTATGGTGTCTGATCTGTTAGCATCCTGAAACTCTTCAGGTTACGTTTTTGTAATGTAACATAAATATAATAGAGTGCAATATCATATTTAGTACATTTCCAGTTTCAGCAGCAAGGCATGAAGTCTGGATAGTTTTTACAGAAATCATGGCACATTTTAACTTTTATTAAAAATATCAATCTTCTTTGGTCTGTATATCAAGTCACCCAACAAGCTGTGCTGACCCAGGGTTAAGAAACATGTGGCAAAAACTATACAGCAACCAATTATTTAACAGAGCATTGTGTTACAATGTGCTTTTTGCACCTCCACTTTATATCATTAAAAAATGCATAGAATAATCCAGGACTGCTGCAGGAGAAATGCAATATAAATGCAATATATTGCAAACCTGGGAGACCTGGAGAGTATGTATATATGCAATGGCTGTAGTGAATTTAGAATATAGAAAATCAGTACCTTTGGTCTCTCCCCATCCATACATTTTACATAATCTTCCTTCTGGGATGGAGCATCCAGCCACAGGTAGCTGAATTGTATGGACATTGTCTGCAGGAAGCGCAGGCCTAGACATATTTAATGAACACAGAAAATACAAAGCATGATCAACATGACACACAACTCTATATCAGTATATCTTTGAGATTATTTTTCCAGGTACTCACTTAGACAGCCTTATGAGAGCTAAACTGGAGCCCTCAGGACCACATATCACATGTGCAATGCTGACTTCCTGTCTCTTGGACCAGTCAGGAGCACCCTCTCGAATATCTGAGACTCCCAGCCACACCCGATACTCACTGAGGTCTGGAACACTGCAGAGGCACAAGACAGATTTAATACTTAATAAAATATTCTCCATTTATTTCTCTCTACAAGCTCAGACTGATCAGGACAGGCAGTTGCAACTGAAAAGAGTTGGTTAGGCACTTGTCCTTGAATATAGAGAAATTCATATGAGCTGAACAAATAAATCTTACATTTAATACGCTGAGGGTAAAAAAGAAAACGCACTGACAGTTCAAGGTTCAAGCAAAAGGAAAGAAATGACATTAACAGACAGCAAGCACTGAAGTTACCATGAAGAGAAGCACTGTCTGTCAGTGAGCACCCACTCCTCTCGTATTAGTGAACCCCCACACCAGTGCATCGACCTGAAAAGAGCACAAAACACAAACGGCACATTGAGGACAACTCTAGAATGTTAGAAGCTGTGAAACACATACATGAACTCATGCAGTCATTCTTAAAAATGTATATTGGGAAGTCACAGGAACCTATGAAATTGATACTATGAAACCTAACAATACAATGTTAGTAACAATACAATGTGTAGCATTTGCAGTATAGACAGCCATGCTAACTATCAGATATGTGGATTTTAGAATTTTGACTTTGCAATATTTGCGGAAATAAGAGTTTTATAAATTTCTAAGTAAGCTAAGTAAAATTTATACTGTGAATGTGAGCTTTGGACAAGTCAAAACTGCCATTTGTGACCAATAATTGGCTTCTTGTAATTAGGTGAGTCTTTATGACACGCCTGATGGATTATAAATGTATGACATCCAGGAGGCTACTCTAAAACCAATAGAAAAAAAAACAAAAAACATTTGCTCAAATGTTTGCATGCATGTGTGTCTGAGCATAGCGGAACAGCATTTGAACCTGCTGCTGAAAACAAAGATGAAAAGACAAAAAAACAAATCCACTGAACTTTTTAAGAATTCAGCAGTCGTCTGGGCAGGATGGCCTACTGTTCTTCTTCAGTGGTGGAGGAAAATGTGTAGAATTTTAAATGCACTGCCGTACCCTTTCTGTATGCTGACCATCCAGCTGCCGTCTGATATGCCCACTGGACCTCCTCCCACGATCCTGGTTCTCTTATGGACAAAACACCCCACAGATGACAGCTCACCTGGAAAAGCAGAAACACACACAAACACACACACACTCAATATTTCAATACATCGCATGTCATAGGTGTATAATATACATTTAATTTAAGACATGAATATGCATTCACATGCACAGATATACTGTGATTAATGGTGACATATTGTTTAATGCAAGGCTCTTGAGCTGCCTAATGATCCACCATAATCATCATTACACTACATATGAAACATAACCAGATAAACCGATGAGGCCTTTAATTAAGGTAATTATCAAACATGTTCATATATCAGATGGGTAAAATTTGAAATCTATATGTCAAGAGATTGAGGGGTTCATTCTTGAATTATTATGTGCAGACAACTGAGTTACAGATGTGGACCAGCACATACACACACACACACAGAAACAGATGCCACCATGGCAAAATAATGTCCTGCATCATGTACCATGATAGCCAGATATAAAAGGGACCAAATCAAGTTCTGGAAATATCACCACTTGCCTTGGAGGCTATCAAATACAGATCAGCAGCTGAGCCACTCTCAAACACAGACAGACAGACGAGCTGACAGGGACACTCACCCAGTGGAATGGTGTTCTGTGAAGCATCACCTGCAGAGAGGAGAGCAGACAAACAAGGGATCAGTGAGTATTAACTGATACAAGATAAGAAGAGACCTCACACTGGGGTGTAAATTTCATAGAGCCACAGCCACCGGGTCCCTTGTGTTCGTCTGACATGTCATGATAATTATTTTCAAATCTGGAGAGCTTTGATTGCAACAAGCCTCAAAGGACCATACAACTGTATCTGTTTGCAAGTTGTATCTTTTTAGCTCAAAAATTTTCAATACACCTCTCCTCTAGTTCCAGGACAGGAACTCGTTTCCATTGATTTCTGTACAGTTTGCAGTACATAGCCTGCGTATGCTGCGCAATCCATCATAGTGATCATCAAGTTTAATTTGTTGTCCACATTATAATATAGTTGCCTCACTACCTCACAACATTAACAGAAGTTTAACAAGATGCCTCACAGCGACAGACATTACACATTAAAATTTATAAAAGAAAGCAGCATACCTGTGATGTAAAGTATAAACAATGAAAAGGCTGGAATTGCTAAAATCACAGATATGGTCCTTTAACTGCTGATTTAAAAAAAAAAAAAAAAAAAACTTTATAGAAAATTGATTTTTATTTGCCAGAAGAACCGTGGATACCTGTGTAGCTTTGATAGAAACACAATGCCACCAACACACAATCATGATCGAAGACACAGGCAAACACACAGACGCTCACACACACACAGGCACACAGTCATGATGCCTCTGGCTCTTGGTCCATGTGGGAATAGTTAGAAGGAGCCCTCCCTTGTCTACCACATGAGTTGTGAATCTCCCCTGACACACACTGACCTAGGAGTGTAGACAGATCTACACACTGCAAATAAAGAGTGTGTGTGTGTGTGTGTGTGTGTGTGTGTGTGTGTGTGTATGTGTAAGTGCGTAGGTGTGTACGTGTGTAAGCGAGACAGACCACCAGATGAAGTGCAAACAAACCCAAAATTTTCTACCTTAGATCAAGAAGTATGGCAAACTTTCAATCCCACACAGTCTGATTGTTTTATGTGTGTGATCGTGTGCCTCTGTGAAGGTGTTCCACGCACACTTTTCCATTCACTCACATGGTTTTACATGGCAGTAGTCCCAGGGAATGGCAGAGTTGTTGGTGTAACACCAGGGACCATGTTTGTCTTTATCAGGGTTTCTGCAGTAGTTTCCCTCCAGGCCGGCCATCAGCATGCCTCTCTCACCACTAGACAAACACACAAACAAAAGAGATCCAATAACTTATCTTTCATCAACATTCAGTAAGCCCCAAAGACAATTTTCAAAACAAAGGGAATTTTTTTTTTTTTTGTCCCTTGAAGGGAAATAATTCGCTTGTTGATGAAAGGAAAAAGGATTTACTGGTGATTTATAACTATTAGTAAAAGCGGAACAAATTTAGGCAGATAGGATCTGGACAGTCAAACTACACAGCTGTGTAGGCTCTGTCTCTTCGGACGAGATAAGAAGGTGATCTGCAAAGGAATTACTCACTGAGACAGTATGCACCCACCTACACTCACATATTTAACACACGCTCATGCAGACTTATCCCACACATGAGGGTTTTCTCATAAGAATTTTAAAACCACACACAGAATTCTTTCCCACACTGAATCCCTTGACCAATAAGGTGAAGAAATGTAAGGGAAAAGGGAGACAAAGAGGGAGAGGAGCGCTGGGTACCAAATCACAGCAATCCAGATTTCTAAATCTGTGTTTGTGTGTGTTGTATTTCTAACAGCTAGCCCAACAGCCAGCTCTCACTGTGACTCCCTAACCCTGACTTTTGACCCCTGGGCAGGAGCCAAGCAGTGGAGCTGATTGGCTTTGAAGTGCTCCTGCAAAGGAGGGGTTTGGGGTCAAAGGTGAGGAGTGAAGTGTATATCCCCCAGCCAAGTTATCACTGGGAGCCATTCCTGCTGAGTTAGGTCATCTTCAGGGAAACACTTCTCTAGCCATTAAGAGATGCTGGAGAGGCCAGTCACGGCACCCGCAGGAGCCGTTTTCTCCTTTGAGAAACAAGAGGCCTGACTTGATCCGTTAACAACAATACGACTTAACAAGAGGTCAATAATAGGGCGCCTCCCTGCACTAACCACCACGTCTCAGGTTCGCACACATGGTTCTCGAAAACGGAGACACATTCTGCTGAACACTCAGGCTGTCCTGCGCAAACTTGTATCTCAAAGAGTTAATTTCTTAAGCATTCTTTTATCTGTTGAAATCCATGAAATTTGCATATTCCTGCTCATTATCACTGGTTTCCTTTGATCCCATTGAGCTTTTTTTTAAAAAACCCTCTACACTATGTTTGATTCTCTGATGGGTTACGCATACTCAAACTGAGTGACATCTTGATCTCTATTTTAGGCCGAGGCACTTGTCTGCAGTTTATTGATGGTGCAGGTCTGTTTTATACATCACAGTGGAGTTTGGGAAAGTTATTAGGTTAGAAAGTAGCAGGGATCCAGAGGGACGACCTGTTGCTGTGGTCTCTCCAGGGAGCACAGGGCAGGTTTGATCTAGTCCTTGACAGCTCTCCTTGGTAATTCTCTCCGAAACCTTCATAGCAGTCTGTATTTGGACAAAAACAAGAAATAAAATGAGACGGGTATTCTGGACACATACTTCACGTCTGTATGAACAAACAGCTTTGAACAAAAAACATGCATAATAGGCAGTGACAGTGCTCAACATTACTAAGCCTCAATAAACCTGCATCACCACAACAATAGTTTTTGTGCATTATTTGACATACTGTATTGTTGTACTACAGACTATGAAAAAAACTGAACTACTCAATTATGTACAAAAGAATAAAAGGAGCTCTAAGTTTCTGAGCTATCGTGGTTGTCACTGGATCTAGAATATGTAGAGCTGGGAACACAAAGAAGTCGTCCACAATGATGCCAAAGGTTTTGAAGCTGCCTGTCACCCTTCACGTCACTTCTGTGTGGGAACATTTTCAACCCTTGAGGGTAGACCACAACACAACCTCAGAGAGGGTTTATAATCCCAATGCAAGGCCAGATAACCTCAAAGACGTATCCCTAAAATCCCTAGGGAAATTTGCATTTGTGTACTCAGCCATAGATCTACATCTTTTGCTTCTAAATCTCTTGCTACCCCAGAAAAAATCCCATCCAGCACTAATCCTTCCACTCCATCTTTCAATGTCCAGTGAGACCTGACGATCCTGAGCTGCTGTCAGAGTTGGTTTATGTGAGGCGTGGCGGTCAGTCCTTCCCACAGCCCTATAGGGCTACAGTTCTCCACAGGGATGAAGGCAACATGGTTTCGAGCAAATATGTGCGGTAACAGGGTCTCATGTGAACACCACGGTTCACAAAATATGAAGATGCAGAACGTTTCTCTGCTTCGGATGTACAGAAATTCATTTTTTCCAGTCCTTTTTTGAGTGTCAAACAAAGCTGTTGAGTCTCTCACCACTGGGCTTGTTTGGGGTGCCGCATTGAGGGATGTTGGTACAAAACATTGTGCGGACTCTTGGGTCCGTAGTGAAGCACCAGGGGAATTCTTGGCCATCTGGATTCCGACAGTAGTTTTCTCTCAGGTCTCTGGAAAACACAGAGAAAGTCATCCAGTAATCTGCTGTAAGTGCATGCAGGTGGGTGAGTGAGTGGATGCATGTCTTATGTGAGAGTCTGACTCACTTGCAGGGGTAGGCTTGAGGTATAAATGTGTGGTTGTGGGGATACTGAGAGTCCCAGCGTTGGCAGGTGAGTCCAGTTGGCATCACATCGACTGTCCCCCTGTAACCCTCTCCTCTGCCCTGGTAACACTCGGTTGTTTCCACCACATTACTTTTAGGAGGTGTTTCTATGAAAGAGCATATATATATCAAGGTCTGGATGATGTTGGTCAAGGTAGCGTACAGAAAAGGTGTCATATTAAGGAAATGGTTTGATTAAGGTCTTAACAGTTCTTCAGCCTTTTCCACCATCCCAAGCTTAGATGTGTTTTACAAGGTAATAAAAAACAGTTAAGTAGTTAAGGCCCTAGATCTTGTGGTCTTATAGTCAAAACATGAAAGATGTTTCAACATCGCCCCAAACAACAAGCTTTATATTTCCACATTGGCTAACCCTGCTGCTCTTTTCTCAAAGGCATCGACTCAATGGCCTTTGAAGCAGATGTACAGGGTTAAAACACTGAAAGAAATCAGACTAAAGCATATGCCGTAAATGAAAACAAACATTCAGGAAGACAATTTATGCTTACAGAAAATGAGAAAACCTTAAACTGGGAACAGCCCTTTAAGATTATTGAAACCTACAAAGATTAAACTCCCCACATTTAACGACTTATTTCTTTACAGGTAGCCTATAATTACAGTCGTGTCACGATAGGCAGACCCCAAAGTCCACATCAGCACGAATTTTCATGTGATTGTACCAAATTAGAAAACAACATTTAACAAAAATTATTTCAGCTGCGATTTGCACGGGAAAGGCAAAGACACTGATAAAAGCTAAATTAGGTTGAAATGGTGGATGAAGAGATTTGGGAAACAAGGACTGTGAACTGCAGAGAGAGTTGGAGGTTAGTGGACTTTCAAAGAGGGAGGTGAACTTCAGATGAACCGTGGCACTGCACTAAAACCTCGATGAACCGGACTATAGATTATATAATAATACTCTGACACGCATGGCACAGCACACGTTTTTCCATTTGCTTGCCCTTCTATTATTATCTCCCACTCACACACGTGATGCAGAGGTCCCGACTCCAGTTGTAAAAATCATAGAATGCAGGATTTTATCGGCCAACTGTCAGCACCAACTGGTCCAGACTGTAACAGACCGAGACCTGCTCAAATCCATTGGTCCAAAAATTCCATCGCGCCCACACCCTCAGG
Source organism: Chaetodon auriga (assembly GCF_051107435.1). Classification (NCBI taxonomy): domain Eukaryota; kingdom Metazoa; phylum Chordata; class Actinopteri; order Chaetodontiformes; family Chaetodontidae; genus Chaetodon; species Chaetodon auriga. The sequence goes on along the minus strand of NC_135079.1, from coordinate 14,655,351 downwards.
TTTTGAATTGTTTACATGAGAGTTGCAAATACTTTCCTTTATTTTGTTATAATCAGGCTGTTGTTTTACATGTACAAATAATTCTAAACATTGATAAAAAAAAAATAAATGATTTAGCATTGAGGAAATATTCAAAGTGACATTGTCTTTGACATGATTAATAGCTTAACAACCTCAGTGTTTTGGCCACCTGCTCTCCAAAGAATAGCTCACACGACGGCTTTTGAAAACCTACAGCATAATGAGGCTGATATGGTCAAAATTAGAAAAACAAGGCAGGAAATCTTATCTGCTCTATTTTCCTTTGTAGAAGGCCTGCTCATTATGTACAAGTAACGCAAGTTCATTAGCCTGAACATTGTGCATGATTGTATCCCACAATGTGTAAAGCTGCAGATCTTCAAGACTCTAAAACAGACATTTTCTGTCCATATAATATGTCTAAAAATAGATATGCACTAGTTGTTACAGTAAACAAACGAGCAGGCCTAGACAAAAGAACAGTTTGTCTCTCTGTCTCCTGCTCTCTCCTCTCTGCCTTGTTTTGATTAAGACTAACTGGGTCGTAAACTTGATCTGTTCCCAACAAACTTCCATATCAGAGAGTGAGAGACACAGAGAGTGAAACAGAGAGAGAGAGAGAGAGAGAGAGAGAGAGAGAGAGAGAGAGCAACTTTTAGAGAAGAAAGAGCAGGGGGGAACAGTGAATCACTGGGTCCACATGGAGGAGTGCCAGCTAGTAAACACGGTGCCAGGACCGCTGATGATTCTAACAGGCAAACAGGCCAGTCACAGACTCAGGAGAGAGAAGCTGAACCCAACAAAAACACCCATGATCTCCCTGTTTTATGTTCTTGAGGACCACAGTGGCAGCCTCGTCACTGATTATAGGTCAGCTTAAAGTGTACAGTATCTGCTGCTTTAAGTGTAAAGGCACAGGAAACACGAAGCCAGACATGACACATGCACCTCGCTCTAACACATCAATCACACTGCTTACACTAAGTGTATGAGGTGAAATGAAAGTGATCTGCTTGTAGTGTGTGTGTGACCCTGGTGTTGTGTCTGCATGTGTAACAGGAGGTTAATGTGGAACAGTAACTGAGCCCTGTGCAGTTTGACCACCACACATAAGAGCTGGCATAGAACAATAAACAGCAGGCCAGTGGCGCAAGGGAAAAATAAACATTCTGGCTATTAGAGAAGACATAACAGAGAGCCAAAGCTAAGAGGGGAACTCTGTGCGTGTGTGTGTGTGTGTGTGTGTGTGTGTGTGTGTGCATGTGTTTATGTGTGTAGTCCATAATATAAGCCAATGAGAGGAGTGGTAAAATTAAATGTACAGGAAGCTGTAAATTCTGTCTCAGTCAGTCACACTTCATGGGCCTGTAAGGAACACAAACACACCCACTGAACATGTACAACAAATTCTAATGCATTCAACCACACACAAACATGCACTAATGCTTACCACAAACTTTGATGTTGCAGTACTCCCAGGGCGTGTTTGGGTCAGTAGTAAAGCACCAGGGTCTGTGGCGTCCGTCTGGGTTCCTACAATAGTTATCATCCAGGCCCTTGTCAGGGTACCTAATACAAAAAATGCAATATGACAACCTCAGCGCTTGGACAAAAACTACATGAGATCGAAAAGCAGAGCCCAAAACAGCTATCACACTCTTGCACAACCCATAGCACTCTCTAACGTGAAGCCAAGTAACAGTGGCACAAGACCCTAATTGTCACATCACTCTTAAAGCCCAGAGGTACCAGAAAAGAGAATCATGTTTCCATTCTACTTCAGAATCCTTAGGAGGACAGAGCAGAAGTAGAGAGACAATTCACCACCGCACGCAACAGAAGCATTAATAACTGGAATGGTGCAAGGACTCCATCTGTGAATCTGTTCAGAGCTCAGGGGAGTGAGGAAGATAATAGGCTGCACCACTACAGGTGTTCGACAGTAAGTCATCCCAGAGTCCCACATCCCTCCAGGCCTCCAGCTTCAAGGCGTGCAGTATCAGGCTGTGGGACCCTCTCATTACATTAGTGCTATGAGCAGTCTGGGACCTCGTTTACACAAACACTGGGATGATTAAGGATGTGTTAACGAGTCCCAACTAATCCAGACCACCTGCCATCTCACTAGCTGGAACTCTCTTCTGACACAGACGCACAGGCACACACAAACAAAGATCTTGTGAGGAATACTTATACAGACTTAAATATATAGCCTCCCTAACATAGGTATAAGCTTATCTCATGGCTGGATACGAGTCTGCTTTATAATTTGCTGAGAGCTTAAAGGAATTTGGGCCAATTAAGTCAGAATGAAGAGTTTTCCCAGCATAGTGCTCCTAAAAACACACAATTACACACTGGATTCTCATAGCATTCCTTCAGGGAAAGGCTCCAAACCACTTCATCTCCAGAGTTACTCACAAGAAATTACTATATGAACTTATTATTACATAAAGTATTCTCATGCTTTTTGCTATTAAATTACATGTATCCATGTGTGTGCGCTTAAGTGTGATTGAGCATGCACAATTTAGAGTGATGTAGATGCATGCATGAGTGTGACTTTGTGTTACCTCTCAGGGTGGTACAGGTGTTTGTGTGGTCCATCCAGGTCCCAGCGCTGGCATTCCTTTCCACTTTCTGTGTGGTCCATGGGTCCTCTGTAATCTTCCCCATTACAGTTCATACACTCAACTATGCAGCAATGACACACACACACACACACACACACACACACATGCGCACGCACAGCACACAAATCCACAAACACACAAGCAACAGCTTGGTGAAACAGAATCACACCATCAAAATGACAAATGATTAAGAGCAGAGAATGACAATAACTCATGGTACTTTTAGTAGTGTAGTAATGGGTTGACAAAAGCAATAAACTTAAGACATAGTGATTCATCCACTTTAATGCGTTTTAGGTCATGATTTTGTGCCCCAGCGTGGTTATGTAACATTTTGCAGCAAAACCCTTTAGAAATACTTCTTAGATCTCCCTTAACTTCAGACATTATATACATATAAATACACTTAATGTATGAAAGCACATATTATGTGTCACACTAACGAAGGCAAGGATCTCTTTGAAGCAGGAAAGGTACCATTTGTTGCATGGTGAGTAGTACACACTGTCTAGTGTAAACAACAGAGAACACGCATATTAGAAACAGATGTTCATAAGTCCACTGCTGTCATGACAGAGCACATTTAATACCACTGGCTGCATGTGTGTGTGAGTGCTTGCACACGGCATGCTTGTGTGTCTGTGTGTATGTTTCCCATTAGGACCAGCTAATTTCTGGAGAAACCCTTCCAGTCATTTTCTTCTGAATGAACGCAGGCTTTCTATCAAAATAAAAAGTCATTATCTCTGTTGTACAACTTGTGATAACCCAGTGGGACACCATATGCGCGCTGGACAGCAAGAAAGATTCCCATCCAGTTATATCGACCCACAGCCTGGTTCCTCATTAACGTGATCCAGTGTCATACATGCAGAGGAAACAACCCCTCTGACAGCATGAATCCCCCGAGATTAGATAACAGAGGTCATTATCATCCCTGTCTTCAGGAAGACATCAGTGCCTGACAGTAATATTGTGTGATAGAACATAGAGGCTGAAACACTGGTGGGAAAGTGTTTTTCTTTCATCACAACCAGAAAAATATCAAAGTTTTACTTGTACAAACCCATAACTCAAACTCAACGGTTTCCTCCCGTGTGTGCCACAGGGTTGGATAAAATAGCTAACAATTTATCTATAGGAGACGACAAGGGATTAATATCCTCTAACATTCCAACGCCAGCCTCTTTAGGTTCAAACCATTTACAAAACCTGAACCTGATGGAATGAGAGGGGACAGCATAAACTGAACCACACACCTGGAAACAGCTGCAGCTGGCCTCTGCAAATAAAGAAAACCTGTGCCCCACACACACATATATGCACACAGATGTAGAGCAGAGTTAGAGCCAGCATTGCTCAGTCCATGGCACTATGTGATTGCCTAATTTGCTGCGGCTCATTTCAGATGATCAAGCATCAGTCGGCAATTTGCAACAATGAAATGGGCATTATTTTAAGATCAATGTCCACTTAGATGGATGCAGAACATATTTTGTGTGTGTCTGTGTGTGTAGCCTACCCTGTGAACACTGTGGTATGCCGCACTCCTGGTGTCTGAGGTGTGGACGGGGGTCAGTGGTAAAGCACCACGGCCCAACGGTGGAGTTGTCTGGGTTGCGACAGTAGTTTTCTCTGAGGTCCTTCTTCCTGAACCTCTTAGACATGAATCTGTCAGGAGCAGAGCCGCAGTTACACAAACAGACACATGTACCAAGACCGGTTGCCAAATGTTTCAGCTAGCATGCAGAGCAACCTGTTTTTGAAAATCCAAGGCCACAGTTTCTGTTGTCTTCTTTATAACTCCAGCAGGATGACGAATTCTCTACTCAGGCTGCTTAACTTTGATGGCTGAAAGCTGCCCCTCAACATGACCAGCGAAAGTGTAAAAGTGTAAAAGTAACTGACAGCAATGCTAAAGGATTGAACCGTCCATGACATGATGTTATTAATGACAGAAAACACTTAAATATGTTGAAGCAATGTTAGTTTTCCATGAGGCTGGTTCTGAATGTAGTGTAAACACACTGACAAATGACTCATTTCTTCTACATCAGGCAAGCACATGCTGTGGTCACAAGTTGCGATGATGGACCTTCGCGCGGTCTTTGAGTCAAGCTGTGTTTTTCCACATAATGATGAAAAGATAAAGTTCTGAAGTAGTCTGTCAGTGTAGTGGGTAATGACAGGGACAGATGAGAAGGCCTTTACCGGGCAATCAAAAAAGAGGAGAAACCTTTTACTGATAAAAATGCAATTTCTTCAGTTCTCTGCGTGTGTGTGTGTGTGTGTGTGTGTGTGTGTGTGTGTGTGTGTGTGTGCGCGCCAGAGTCTCCCATGCCTGTAAGCTGACTGATAAAACATACAAAGCGCCTGGGTTTAATTGCCTGATCTACAGAGACACTAATGGCAGTCTGATAAAGCAGGTTCACAGAAGGTACGAACGTGCAGTGGCCTCTTTGATCCATCTGCTGCAGTGACAACTCACTACAAAGCTTTTCAAAGGCATTTAATACCTCTGAGTAGAGGGGAGTGGAGAGAAAAGGAGCTAGCATGATATTCAGGCATAGCAAAGGTCGAAGATGAGGTGTCGTGTGTAAGGTTCTCTGATGGTTATTAATACCTGGCACATGATAAACTTTGTCATTATTTTACTGGTATTTTCTTCTCAGTTCTTTGTGTTTTTCCAACATTGTCCTCCATTGACACAAAATATTACACTGCAGAGACACCATAGACCTTCACCTTCAATTGGATGTCATGTGTTTTCTTGTTAACAGTGGAGCTACATATTGTCACATTTCAGAATTAATGATTGCAATTTATTTGACTTAAGATAAACCGTATCTACAATAGACTGAATATGAGACTTAATACCCTGTTAGACAATTTTGTAAAGGATAAGTGCTGTTATCTCATTGCTTACCGGGCAATTACTGAAGATCAGCGCTAATTTGACTTTCGTAATCCTACAAAAGGCATTGCTTCACTTGCATCGTTTCTTTTTAAACTCCACTTAATTGGCTTGCTTTCAATTGGGAGCTATACTTTGTCAGAAAGTAAGCCTACATGTTGAAAAATGTACTTTACGTGGATGTACGTAGAGCTTAACCATAGACTTCATATTAGAAATGATCCTAATCCCAGTAAAACACACACATATTTGCACATACACACACACACACACACACACACACACACACACACACACACACCTAGATAAACAGTAGGGCCACAGCAGGAAATGATCTGTGACTCTGTAAAGCGTTACAATGAGGTCAGTTCTGATAAATGGCTTCTCCCAGGAGCCTAATCAACCCCTAATATATCATACTCATATACACATACACACGCATACAGACTAGCCCCTGGCTACTAGCTAATTGCATCACAAACAGGCCAGCACTAATAGTAAGAAGCAGCTTTAACACTATTTAGTTTGACATTGTGGTGAAAAGAGCATTAGGTTCTTACTTGTGCTCATGAGGGATGGGAGAGGCCCAGGCCTGGCACAGGATCCCACTCACTGTCACCGACCTTCGCCCCCTGTAGCTCTGACCTGTGCCCACAATGCACTCCCTAACATAGTCTGAAAGACAGACGAGGATGAGGAGCGAAAGAGAGAGAACAGTAAAACAGAGCGAGTAAGTAAGATGAGCCAACGACCTGATCGCAGTGTTGTGTACACAGAGCCAGTGCACATGATGAAGAAAACAGACAGAAGGACATGTTCAACTATAATGCTGAGCTTAACAAGGCCACAGCAATGCCAAAAGCCAAATCTGTTTTCCTAATCTTGTGCAAAACATTTGGATCCAGTAAAATAGGCTACACAGCTTGCGCGTTCACTGTTGTGGTCAGTCATAGTCAAGTGGGGTGGGGGGTTTCCATTGTTTACACAAACACTGCTTAATGACAGAAAATGAGCCATAATGTGCTGCGACACAATAAACATGACAATGGTCCTTGCCCTTCCTTGTCTTTCTCTTGAGGGATCACAAAGCTAACATCACTCTGAGTTATAAAGTTCTCATGCATATTTTGAAACAACCAAGTGGTGTTGCTGACTTGAAGTGAGCCTATGCAGACGGAAAGGTGTGGTGACACGGGGAGACACCACTTTAGTATCAGCTGGTAGAGAGAAAAGCTGGAACAGCAGAGGGCACCTTTCTTTTGATAGAGTTGGTAGTTGAAGTCCTGTTGGCTCTGAGTTCCTGGTGAGTTCCTGTCGAACGACAGCCACTGGCATTTCCTGTTTTTATGATCATAGAGGAACGCTCTGGAGAATAAAGAGGAAAGGAAAGGAGCAAGACAGAATACGGGAAGAGTGAAATACATAATGGTCAGCTTTCTGTAGCTTCTTGAAGCAAAAGGCCACTGAGGGCAATTAACACCACTGTTAAATGAGTATGCAAAGTGGTTTGGAGGCCTGTGAAACCGGGGGGTAACAACAGGGGGATAACAATGCATTATATCTGTGAAAAGCATAACTAAGAAACTTGAGGAACCACCACTTCACTCTTTGTGTTTTGATAGCTGTTCTCATTACCTTATCTGCAGCTGAAGGCGTAATGACATAAGAACATTTCTTATTTCGTCTTGGTGATATAATTCTGTACATATCTGCTTATTCTAGCTTTGCTCTCTGTTACTTTCTTTTCTTTTACTACTGTTTCTGCTTCCTTCAGTGTTTTGTGTTTATAGATATTGTTTGTGCTTTGTGTATTTTGTTTGTTTGTCTTTATTCTTTTGATGAATCATTTTTTATTTGTTTAAGTAAGGGGGAGACGCTGCAGAAGTCTTTTAGGCCTCCTTCCTCCCCTGCACTGTAATTCTTATTTTCTATGGAATGTAGTAGTATTTTCACTATAAATAAACTAAACTAAGAGCAGACATACCTGCAGGTGAAGGGGAGTCTTCTATTGCGGCTGCAGGCTTTGGCACACTTGGCCATGCTCAGCTTCCTGCTTTTGGTCAGGTGGGAGGAATCAGGAGACACGACAACCAGTCGTATGCCATCAGTCCTCTGGTAGTCCTGGAGCGCATTTCTTCTGCTCTCTGATACACAATAGCATAACATGTTCATGACCACTCAGCAGTATTTACAGTTACAAGTTTAGCAGCCACTTACTGTAAATTAGAGCTGCGCTTTGCTCAAAGCCACACCAGGCAGTGGACAAGCTGTGGTCAAACCAGACACATTCTGGTTTTCTGTTTTGTTAGTCTAACAACTTGCCAGCTTTTCCACCAGTCTGTCCACTTCAAGGTTTGTTTTATTTTATTTTACCTTTTGTCTGTACCATGTTCCGTTTATATTAGGAAAATTAAATTGCATTTTATTTCTAAGTTGATATACAGGGTTAATTATCATTAAACATGCACACAAACAAATTAGCAAAGCCTTCTCTGTGGTCTGGGACACAGTGTGGATAATCTGTTAATGAGCCCAGCTAGACTGAGAACACTGGGCAACAGCATTACAATGTGAGAATTAGTCTACTTTAACTGTTATTAATCTACAGGACCTAATAGGATGCACAGTCATTTATCACTGGCCCCAGTGAAACCGAGGCTGACACACACAGTCACACACTGTGAGGGGACTCTGTGCTGTGTCTGCATGGGGCCTCAGTTCATGGCAGGTTCTCTGCAAAATCAAAGAGCCAGTTAGACATTTACATTTTAGACAGAAAACTCATGCCACCTCCTCCTTTCTCCTACTCCCACCTGTTTCAACTCTCTGCCTATATCCACTTCAGTCCATTCAAGAGCTTTTAACAACACGGGGGGGGGATCAAATCCAGTATTTGGGTGTTTGGGTATGTGGTGAGCAATCTGATGATGGCAGAGGACCGGAGGCATCATGTTTGTCCGATCCTCAACTTGAGTTCACCGGCTCGGCAGTTTCTCTGCCTGAGTGCCTACGCGCAATGAGCCGCAAAATCGCACTCTGTTAGGACTACAGGATGACTGAACCACTAATTTGATTTTAATATAGGTCAGGTTGCGGGACAGTGGGTTGTATCTATTCAGTTCATCACAGAGTGTATTTATCTCGTGATCCAGTCAGATAATGTATGTCTTAATGCGTCCCTCTGCGGTGTTATGCGCACTACAGGGATTAAACGCATCTGCTGGATCATCAGTAATGGCAAAAGCATCGTTTTCCTCTCTGTCCATAAGATGATTGTTTCTTCCAGGAATGGCCAACTTAAGAAATGTTCTCATGACTGAGCTCAGACACAAAGAATCACTTAACTTAACTGTCTTCTTAGAATTAGATGGGAAAAATGAGCGTTTTTTTAAGCACCGGCAATACTCATATGCATTGTAAATACCAACACTGTAGATGGATAGTCGGCATATTACATACAACACAAGATAATAAAGTTAGCCTGAATTAATAAAGCCGCTGTTAACTAATGTTTGGCACTCTGTTTTACACGGAGCGCAAACAAATGCGTTCAGCACCAGCTCCTGCCCAGTGGCAGACATCAGGGAGCGACCCGAGCAGCTCTGGATGGTTTTCGCCAAACTTACCAGAAGAAGAAATGATGATGAAGAGTCCGAAAATAAGCTTGTAAATCCACATCGCCGCGTCACGAAGCAACAGTTCCTGAAACAATTTGTGAAAATGCTGTTTGCTGCGCTGTCGGACTGCAACCGGGGGATGTTGCTTCCACCACTGCACAGATGATGCGTCTCCTCTCTAAGTACTTCCTCGCCTCCCTCCCGCCCTCCCTCCCTCTCTCTCTGTGCGTGTGTATGACTTTATCTCTCTCTCGCTCTCTCGCCTTGTCTTTCTCTCCGACTCTTTGTATCTCTTTATCCATCTGCACTCCCTTCAATTCTCAATTAAGCGTTCTTAATTGGCCTGAATGTCACATGCAATATTGACAAATCACCAGTGACTGCTGAAAATAGCAACATGATTTCATATCCTCATTATTTTTATGTTGCTCTTTATGTTTGTGTGTGTCATTAGGTTATTACCTATTATCACACTCGATAACCAAAACATCCTATTATCAGAAATATTACATCGCAAACAGATTGTGGTTCTTTCTTTCTGTCTGTGTCAAACTTTGTTCCCCCACCTTTGTGTCTTTCCATGTACACCATTCAAAACCACAGAAAATCTGCCCAACAGCATGCTATTCATACAGTACAAAGAGTTATAAGGCCTCCTCAGAATGTAACATAAGTCTTACAGTGCTGAGAGCTGCGATTGAATATATAAACATATAAAACATCTGAACACTCTGATCTGTGCAATATCTATTTATTCAAAACAACAATTTGAAGAATACGATAATAATAATAATTGTTTTTATTCAGCTGATTCTGTCCATCCCTCTTTGTCACGCAGCAGCATCCCACTCAATCATCTTCTTGTATCTTTTTTTTTTTTTTTTTTTTTTTTTCACATCACCAAGCAGCACTGTTTCTAAAGTGAAGCTGATATTGGCAGGCACTTGTCAGCAACTGGAAACTCAGTGGGGATGTAAGTGTGCAGGGTTGTTTACACTACTTTCCTCCTTCCTCCCTGTGTCAGATAAGAAGTGAAGTTGCTGGTGGGGGGTGGATGAGGACAATCCATCTCTTGAGTGTCATCTCTATTTCCAGTGATGACAGCATGAGATAGGAGACGTGACACTTTGCTGGCCTTGGCATTTTCTCTAAATGTCTCTGATGCG